>NC_135978.1:5099076-5102118 GCF_053455715.1 Rhinoraja longicauda
TCATTCTCAACTTGTTGAGAGTTGGTGGAATTGAGGATCGACACAGAGTGCTGGAGTAACTCAGCGGGTCAGGCAGCATCTGTGGAGAGAGGAGGGAGGGGGAGAGAGAGAGAGGGAGGGGGGAGAGAGGGAGGGGGAGAGAGGGAGGGAGAGAGGAGAGGGGAGAGAGGGAGAGGGGAGGGGGAGAGAGGGAGGGGGGAGAGAGGGAGGGAGGGAGAGAGAGAGGGAGGGAGAGAGAGAGGGGGGGGGGGGGAGGAGAGAGAGGGTGGGGAGAGGGAGGGGAGAGAGAGGAGGGAGGGGAGAGGGAGGAGAGAGAGGGGGAGAGGGGGAGGAGAGAGAGGGGAGGGAGAGAGAGAGAGGGGGAGGGAGGAGAGAGAGGGGGGTGGAGAGAGGGAGAGGGAAGAGAGATAGAGAGCGAGAGAGAGGAGAGAGGGGAGAGAGAGAGGGGGGAGAGGGAAACATAGACACATAGATAATAGGTGCAGGAGGAGGCCATTCGGCCCTTCGAGCCTGCACCGCCATTCAATATGATCATGGCTGAGAGAGAGAGAGAGAGCGAGAGATAGAGAGAGGGAGGGAGAGAGAGAGACGCACTCTTGCCCAGAGTGGGTCAATCGAGGGCCAGAAGACTTAGGTTTTAGGTGAAGGGGAAAAAGATTTAAATAGGATTCTGAGAGGTAACTTTTTTTCACACAGAGGTTGTGGGTTTATGGAACGAGCTGCCGGAGGAGGTAGTTGAGGCAGGGACTATCACAACGTTTAACAGTTGGACAGGTACATGGATAGGGACAGGTTTGGAGGGACATGGGCCAAAGGCGGGCAGGTGGGTCGTAGTTAGCTGGCACATGTTGGGCCGAAGGGGCCTGTTTCCACACTGTATCACTCTATGACTCTAACATGGATAGGTGGCGTTTTGGGTCGGGACCCTTCTTCAGATCTGAAATGTTGCCTATCCATGTTCTCCACAGATGCTGCCTGACCCGCTGAGTTACTCCAGCATTTTGTGAATAAATACCTTTGATTTGTACCAGCATCTGCAGTTATTTTCTTACACCACCTCTTCATTCATTCATTTCCATCTGCAGTTATTTTCTTACACCACCTCTTCATTCATTCATTTCACTCAGTTCTCATTTATTCATTTACCTCATTTCACTGCTCCTATGTAGAAACGACCAAAGCCATTTGTCTGTTAAAAGTTTTGGGGGCCAATCTCCTCATGGAATGTGCAAAGACAAAGTTCCCTTCAGTTAACAAAAAAGGCTCTAAAATGCGCTTAGCTGTTCTGCCGAGTTCCCTCCCCCCCCCCCCCCCCTCACCCCCCCCCCCCCTTTGTCTTGGGTACAGCCTATCATAGGGTTGGTTGTGGGATGAATGAGGCATCAGGGCTGAAAGGAACGACAGCTCTGATGTTAAATCATACGAGGGAACAGGCGATATATGCACCCCTCCCTGGGGGGGGGAGAATGGATCGCAGTCTGGGTTAACCCTTTCCAGGCTCAGCGTTAGCCTCGCCCCAGACTCCTGTTAATCCTTCTCGTCGAGACTCTGCCAGTCACGGACGCGAGGGGCAAGTTTCAGAACAGCGCGTGTTGCAGGCAGACACACGGGAAAATGCTGGGGTAACTCAGCGGGGTAGGGCAGCATCTCTGGAGAGAAGGAGGAGTGTGGGCGGCGTTTCGGGTCGAGACCCTTCTTCAGACTGATGTCAGGGGAGGGGGGCGGGCGGAGGCGAGAAGCCCGGCCCCTCCCCTGACATCAGTCTGAAGAAGGGTCTCGACATCAGCCTGAAGAAGGGTCTCGATATCAGCCCGAAGAAGGGGTCTCGACCCGAACCGTCACCTCCAGAGATGCTGCCTGACCCGCTGAGTTACCCCAGCATTTTGTGTCTTCCTTCCATTTAAACCATCAGCATCTGCAGCTCTTTCCTGCACCATATCTCGCAGTTCAGTTCAGTTCAGTTAGAAACAGAGAAAAAAATAGGTGCAGGAGGAGGCCATTCGGCCCTTCGAGCTAGCACCGCCATTCAATGTGATCATGGCTGATCATTCTCAATCAGTACCCCGTTCCTGCCTTCTCCCCATACCCCCTGACTCCGCTATCCTTAAGAGCTCTATCTAGCTCTCTCTTGAATGCATTCAGAGAACTGGCCTCCACTGCCCTCTGAGGCAAGAGAATTCCACAGATTCACACTCTCTGACTGAAAAAGTTTTTCCTCATCTCCGTTCTAAATGGCTTACCCCTTATTCTTAAACTGTGGCCCCTGGTTCTGGACTCCCCCAACATTGGGAACATGTTTCCTGCCCTCTAACGTGTCCAACCCCTTAATAATCTTATACGTTTCGATAAGATCTCCTCTCATCCTTCTAAATTCCAGTGTATACAAACCTAGTCACTCCAGTCTTTTCAACATATGACAGTCCCGCCATTCCGGGAATTAACGTAGTTCTCCCAAAGGGCTAAATCTAGTTCTCTCTTGAGAGAGAGAGAGAGAGTTTAGTTCTGTTTAGTGTAGTGTACAGTTTAGTGTACCGAGGTACAGTGAAAAGCTTTTGTTGCGTGCTAACCAGTCAGCGGAAAGACAACGCATGATTACAATCGAGCCGTCCACAGTATACAGATACATGATAAGGGAATAACGTTTAGTGCAAGGTAGAGCCAGTAAAGTCCGATCAAAGACAATCTCCAAGGTAGATAGTGGTTCATGACTGCTCTCTAGTAGTAGATCGAACTCAAGGGTCTGAGCTACAGGGAGAGGTTGGGGCAGGCTGGTACTCTATTCCTTGGAGCGCAGGAGGATGAGGGGAGATCTTACAGAGGTGTGCAAAATCATGAGAGGAATAGATCGGGTAGACGCACAGAGTCTCTTGCCCAGAGTGGGGGAATCGAGGACCAGAGGACGTAGGTTTAAGGTTGGGGAAGGGAAAGAGTTAGTATTTCACTCAGAGGGTGGTGGGTGAATGGAACAAGGTAGTTGAGGCAGGGACTATCGTAATGCTTAAGAAACATTTTAGACAGGTACATGGATAGGACAGGTTGGGC
>NC_135978.1:5102618-5146577 GCF_053455715.1 Rhinoraja longicauda
ATGAAGGGTCTCGACCTGAAACGTCACCCATTCCTTCTCTCCAGAGATACCGCCTGTCCCGCTGAGTTACTCCAGCATTTTTGTGTCTATCTTCAGTTTAAACCAGCATTTTGCAGTTCCATCCTACAAGCTATTGATCTTGGTTCAATTTATTGTCACATGTACCGACCGAGCGAGGTACAGTGAAAAGCTTTGTTGTTGCGTGCTAACCAGTCAGCGGAAAGACAATACGTGTTTCTAATCGAGCCGTCCACAGTGTACAGGATACAGGATTTGGGAATAACGTTCAGTATAAGAAGGTCCTGTAACGTTTGATTAAAGATAGTCCGAGGGTCTCCAATGAGGTAGCTGGTAGCTCGGGGACCGCACTCTAGTTGGTGATAGGATGGTTTGGTTGCCTGATAACAGCCGGGAAGAAGCTGTCTCTGTATCTGCCTCCAACACCACCCCTGGCAACAACCTTCCACACTCGACCACCACCACCAACAACTTCTGTGCCACGCACACCTCCTCTAAACACATCTTTCCGGGCGCTGTCCGCACGGAGTTTGTACGTTCTCCCCGTGACCCGCGTGGGTTTTCTCCGAGATCTCTGGTTTCCTCCCACACTCCAAAGACGTGCGGGTATGTAGGTTGATTGGCTTGGTGGAAATGTAGAAATAGTCCCTGGTGTGCGTGGGGTCATGTTAGTGCGCGGGGATCGCCGGTCGGCGCGGACTCGGTGGGCCGAAGGGCCTGTTTCCGCCCTGTACCTCGAAACCAAACTAAAAATCCTGCAGAATGCAGGTTTTATTTTGTTGATGTATTGAATTTGTGACCAAACCAAACAAAAAGTTTTCTCGACAATTAAACATTAGAGAGAGCACAGGTTGTAGATGAGAGTGTTGAACAAAGAATGCTTTATTCTCTCGCCATCGTGCTGCCTTGATTTAATGCCACAATTACACACAGAACAGTTTGTAAGGTTTAGTCTAATAAAAAATGATTGGAGTAGTGGTGGAGTCAATGCCCGGTAAAATGGGGTCATTGTTACGTGCTTTAACCAGCCGGTTAATTCGACACAAACTCAAGCAATGATCCGCATTATCAAAATTCCTTCCAAGTCTTACTTTAATCACTGCTGCTGAGTGGAATTTGGACCACTGCATTCGACTAGAACCATTTTCATCCTCACCTGATACATAAAATTGAAACTGTGTGAGAGGCTTTCTGCCACTCTGGACTTTTGCGATACAGCGTGGAAACAGGCCCTTCGGCCCACCGAGTCCGTGCTGACCAGTCTGAAGAAGGGTCTCGACCCGAAACGTCACCAGTTCCTTCTCTCCTGAGATGTTGCCTGACCTGCTGAGTTACTCCAGCATTTTGTGAATAAATACCTTCGATTTGTACCGGCATCTGCAGTTATTTTCTTATACCACGCTGACCAGCGATCCCCGCACACTAACACACGCTCGGGGCAACTTGCAATGTACACAAGCCGATTCATCTACAAGCTTGCACGGCCTTGGAGTGTGGGAGAAAACCGGAGCACCCGGAGAAAACCCACGCGGGTCACGGGGGGGACGTGCAAACTCCGTACAGGCAGTGCCCGTAGTCGGGATCGAACCCGGGTCTCTGGCGCTGTGAGGCCGTGACTCTACCGCTGCGCCACCGTGCCACTCTGAAACACCACTATGGTATCTAACTTCACCACCACCCCTGGCGGCGCGTTCCAGGCACCCACCCCACTCTGTGTAAACATAAACCTGGCCCCACACATCTCCTTTAAACTCTGGCCCTCTCATCTCAAAGCTATGTTATCCAGTCTTTGTGATTTTCTTTTATATTGGCAGCATTTTTTTCTAGTCAAAGATAATAAGAAATAGGAGCAGAATTAGGCCATTCGGCCCATCAAGTCTACTCCGCCATTCAATCATGGCTGATCTGTCTCTCCCTCTCAACCCCGTTCTCCTGCCTCCCCCCCCCCCCCTGACACCAAACCCCCTGGTACTAAACAATTCTCAATTATTCAATTATTATAAAAAAATAATAATAATCACAAACCGAAACTAGTGGTAACACATGCACCACAGTAATACAAAAATCAACAAATGATCCGATCAATACTTTCCCAAATAACTGCATCACAAATGATCAACAAATGATCAAAATCAACCAATGATCAACCAATGATCAACCAATGATCAACCAATGATCAACCAATGATCAACCAATGATCAACCAATGATCAACCAATGATCAACCAATAATCAACCAATGATCAACCAATGATCAACCAATGATCAACCAATGATCAACCAATGATCAACCAATGATCAACCAATGATCAACCAATGTTCAACCAATGATCAACCAATGATCAACAAATGATCCAATCACTACATTCCCAAACAACTGCATCACAATCCTTGTCAAGGATGCATTCCCCCCCCCCCCCCGCCCCGCGTTGCCCGGCGGTCTCGGAACTCCCCCAGGATGCCCGTGGACAGCGGGGGTAGACCCTCTCTCTCTCTCTCTAACCCCACCCGGGCGCTGACGTGACCCCGGGACATTGCCGGCGCTTGTGACAGTGTGTTTGATTATCAAGTGTGTGAGGGGGAGATATCGATGGTCCTTCCTTCCTGCTGCCGTCAGTCTGCACAACCAGCACCGGCCGCTCCCAGCCGACCCGTCAATGAAGATCATCACCGTTAGTTTAGTTTTTAATGAATGCTTGTTTATTTTTGCTGTCCACTTTGCTGCTGTAACCCTGCAGATTCCCCCGTTGTGGGACCAATAGAGGATTATTGTTATTATTATCTGATGTTTGACAGCCGCGGGGAGAGCGAGCGAGCGGGTGGGTCCAGTGCAGTCCATCCTGCGGACCGCTACCTCACCCAGGATCTGCTCATCTCCTTGCGCCAAGATCGGACCTTCTCGGTGGCAAGATGGCGTACCTTCTCAGAGACGTGGCGGTCTCAAGATGCCGCTGGAACGAAGCGACTCCACGATTGAATGGCGGAGTAGACTTGACGGGCCGAATGGCCTGTCACTCGTGAACCTGTGACTCTCTGCGCGCTGTTCCAGAAGAGGATCTGTTGTACTCGAGTGCAGTAAGTACCCTTCCTCAACTCTGTGTGTGTGTCTCTCTCCCCCCCAACCCCTCAGCCCCCCGATTCTCAGTCCGAAGAAGGGTCTCGACCATGAAACGTTACCCGTTCCTTCTCTCCAGAGATGCTGCCTGACCCGCTGAGTTACTCCACCATCGTGTGACTGCTTGCAGTAAGTCCTGACTGGAAGGCATGCAGAGCAATGGTTTTCACCGTGTCTCTGGGACAATGGAAGCACCAGATTCTTGATTAGTACGGGCGTCAGGGGTGAGGGGGAGAAGGCAGGAGAATGGGGTTGAGAGGGAAAGACTCGATCAGCTGCCTGGCCTAATTCTGCTTCAAGAACTCATGAACTTCTGAACAAACTAAGCTATCCAATTCTAGACACAAAGTGCTGGAGTTACTCAGCGGGTCAGGCAGCATCTCTGGAGAAAAAGCAGAGGGGTTGTGAAGAAGGATCCTGACCAGAAACATCACCCATCCTTTTTCTCCAGAGATGCTGCCTGACCCACTGCGTTACTCCAGCACTTTGTGTCTATCTTTGGCATGAGCAGGCATCTGCAGTTCCTTGTTTTGCAACGATCCAATTTTTCGGTGTTCCCAATGTTTTACCCAGTGTTGGTTCCTGTGCTCCCCTCAGCACACAGAGACTATGTTCCCACCCGAAACGTCACCTGTCCACGTTCTCCAGAGATGCTGCCTGATCCTCTGAGTTACTCCAGTGGGCGGCACGGTGGCGCAGTGGTAGAGTTGCTGCCTTACAGCGAATGCAGCGCCGGAGACTCAGGTTCGATCCTGACTACGGGCGCCGTCTGTACGGAGTTTGTACGTTCTCCCCGTGACCTGCGTGGGTTTTCTCCGAGATCTTCGGTTTCCTCCCACACTCCAAAGACGTGCAGGTTTGTAGGTTAATTGGCTGTGCAAATGTAAAAATTGTCCCTAGTGTGTGTAGGATAGTGTCAGTGTGCGGGGATCGCTGGGCGGCGCGGACTCGGTGGGCCGAAGGGCCTGTTTCCGAGCTGTATCTCTAAATCTAAATTCCTGTTTCCTGTGTTCCTTAAACACATGGGGTCCCATTTCCAACCCTCTGGTTAATCGTTGAAATGTCCGAGGAAGGGTCCCGACCCGAAACGCCGCCTCTCCATATTCTCCAGAGATGCTGCCTGACCCGCTGAGTTTAGTTTAGAAATACGGCGTGAAAACAGGCCCTTCCGCTCACCGAGTCCACGCTGACCAACGATTACCTGTTCACACTAGTTCTAAGTTAACTCTCCTTCACATCCTACACACTAGGGGACAATTTACAGGCCAATTAACCTACAAACCTGCACATCTTTGGAGTGTGGCGGGAAACTGGAGCACCCGGAGAAAACCCACGTGGTCCCAGGGAGAACGTACACACTCTGCACAGACAAGCACCCGTAGTCGGGATGGAACCCGGGTCTCTGGCGCTGTGAGGCAGCAACTCGGTGGCAAAGAATTGCTCAGATTCACCATCGTCTGGCGACAGAAATTCCTCCTCATCTCCACTCAGAGCACAAAGGGTTAATGGACTTATCTGGTTTATTTGTTCGCAGGTTAACAGGTTAAAAGGCAGACGGGCAAATTCCAAAAAGAGGAGGAGACTGAGGCAATCTTCAAACACTCGCTTCACATAACTGCCAGAGTGTCATTGGAGATCTTCTCAAGGGAAAAGTTTTGAAGACCAAAGAAATATCTTTTGGCAAGCGTTCAACATCCAGAAAGGTAAACCATTTTAATAATTTTGTACATTGGAGCACAGGTCATTATAACGGCTCACAGAGGGCGGCTCGGTGATGCAGCGGGTAGAACTGCTGCCTGTAGTGCTGTCTGTACGGAGTTTGTACTTTCTCCCTGTGACCAGGTGGGCTTTCTCCGGGTGCTCCGTTGGTCGGCACGGGCTCAGTGGGCCGAAGGGCCTTCTGCTACGCTGTGTCTCTAAGTTAAATGGGGTATCTGATTAAAGTTATGTTCCCGTGAGAGGAAACACAAATACAAACACAGAGTGGGGCAGGACTGAGAGCTAGCATTAACTTAGTTCAGTTTAGTTTAGTTTAGAGATACAGCGCGGAAACAGGCCCTTCGGCCCACCGAGTCCGCGCCGACCAGCGATCCCCGCGCACTAACACCACCCTACACACACTAGGGACAATTTACAACTATACCAAGCCAATTAACCTACAAACCTGTACGTCTTTGGAGTGTGGGAGGAAACTGAAGATCTTGGAGAAAACCCACGCAGGTCACGGGGGAGAACGTACAAACTCCGCACAGACAGCACCCGTAGTCGGGATCGAACCCAGATCTCCAGCGCTGCGAGGCAGCAACTCTACCGCTGCGCCACCGTGCCGTTCTGAAGGTCCCATTCCACTCGGAGACCCTCAGACGATCTTTTATTGGACTTCACTGGACTTTAGCTTCTTCCCGGCTGTTGTCAGAAAACCGAACCATCCCACCACAACCAGAGAGCGGTCCTGAACTACCGTCTACCTCATTGGTGGCCCTCGGACTATCCTTGATGGGACGTGACCGGCTTTGCCTGGCACTTATTTAGTGTCTCGTAAGGAGATCAGGGGCAGCTTGTGTGTCAAAACCCGGCCGCTGAATATAACCACACACTAGCTGACCCACACAAATTATCCGCATTACAAGGCTAAGAGTCGCTGGATTCGCTGGAAAATGATCAGGAAGCAAAATTGTTTGCTATAACACAAATGTGAACTTTTTACTGTGATCGTTATTGAGCTTGGCATGAGAGATGATTGTATTTAAGATGGGGGGGTGGTTTGGGGGGGGGTTTAACGGTATTATTTTCAATAGCCAGGATAGTCTTGGATAACCTTAAGGTCTATTTTAGACTTCATGGGTGGAGCAAAAACTATATTTGCGACTGGCGCTGAGATTAACTAATGGTCGAAAAAAAGTGGCCCCTAAGTGGAGGAGTCAAACTAACCAAGTCATAATGTCCAGTAACTTTTATTGAACTAAACTAGAGTTGGTTTTCGTTCACGTGCGGTCAGGAAGAGAGTTGTAGCAGAAGGCTCTCCCGAACGGAAACTATCATTTACCGATAGTTTGAAGGGGAGGCCAGAGAGAAGGATAAATCACGAGGAATAGCCCACAAGAAGGAAGAGGAACAATCAGGTATGTTTGCGGCAATTGGCACATGGTAGACACGTTGCAAGCAGAGGCTGGTGGATAAAGGACTGGGATTCCACGTGTTAATGGTTGGAAGTCTCAAAAGCAAAATAACGTTTAGAATGGCGGTAGAGTTGCTGCCTCACAGCGCCAGAGACCCAAGCTGGATCCAGACTACAGGCGCTGTGAGCACAGAGTTTGTACGTTCACCCCGTGACACGTGGATTACTCCCTGTGCTCCAGTTTCCTCCAAAGAAGTTCAGGTTTACATGGTGATTGGCTTCTGTAAGTTGTCCATGGTGTGTGTGTGTGTGCGTAGGATAGTGCTACTGTTTGGGGTGATCACCGGTCAGTGCGGACTCAGTGGGCTTGTTTCCACACTGTCTCTCTGAACTAAACTAAACTAAACCAAACTTTTTTTTTTACACATCGAGTATTGAGTGGCGTGTCGTTGATTTTGCGGATCGTTCTTGGTTCGACCTGAGGATCGATGGAGTTTTATGGGAAAGTAAGGAAGTGGCCTAGAATTATGGATGTGCAGAGAAATTATGGATAGGCGGGAACGGAGGGATATGGATCTGTTCGGTTTGGTTGGTTTAGTGTCACGTGTACCGAGGTACAGTGAAAAGCTTGTGTTGCGTGCTAACCAGTCAGCAGAAAGACAACACACGATTACAATCGAGCCGTCCGCAGTGAGCAGATACATGATAAGGGAATAACGTTTAGCGCAAGGTAAAGCCAGCAAAGTGCGACCAAGGATAGTCCGAGGGTCACCAATGAGGTGGATAGTAGTTCAGCACTGCTCTCTGGATATGGGTCATTTTCAGGCAGAGGAGATTATTGTAAGTTGGCACCATGTTTGGCACAAGCATTATGGGCCGAAGGGCCTGTTCCTGTGCGATACAGTTGTGCTGTGCAGCACGGTGGCGCAGCAGTAGAGTTGCTGCCCTACAGCGAACGCAGCGCCTGAGACTCAGGTTCGATCCTGACTACGGGCGCCGTCTGTACGGAGTTTGTACGTTCTAAACCGTGACCTGCGTGGGTTTTCTCCGAGACCTTCGGTTTCCTCCCACACTCCAAAGACGTACAGGTTTGTAGGTTAATTGAATGGGTAAAATGTAAAAACTGTCCCAAGTGTGTGTAGGATAGTGTTAGTGTGCGGGGATCGCTGGGCGGCGTGGACTCGGAGGGCCGAAGGGCCTGTTTCCGCGCTGTGTCTCTAAATCTAAAAATCTATGTTCTACGTTCTATCCATTGGTGCATTGGAGACCCTTGGACTATCTTTAAATCTTTAATCGGACTTTGCTGTACTTTATATCGCACTAAACGTTATTCCCTATATCCTGTATCTGTTCACTGTGGACGGCTCGATTGTAATCATGTATTGTCTTTCCGCTGACTGGTTAGTACGCAACAAAAGCTTTTCACTGTACCTCGGTACACGTGACAATAAACTAACCTAAACTAAACTAAACATTGATCAAAGGTAGACACAAAATGCTGGAGTAACTCAGCGGGTCAGGCAGCATCTCCGGAGACAAGGAATGGGTGACGTTTCGGGTCGAGACCCTTCTTCGGACTGATTGATCAAAGGCGCTCCCTCGGTAACTGAGGGGGAACCAATTGCAATTAGTTGACTTGTGTAATGATGAGGAGGTTTGTGAAGGCATGGGTCAAAGCAACAGCAACGCAGATTTTAGAAATCTGAAATAAAAAGCCGGAAACACTCAGCAGGTCAGGCAGCCTCTGTGGAGGGAGGAAATGATGATTCGGGTTTTTGACACAGTGTCAGAACAGGAAAAGTGAGAAAGCAAGTGTGTTTTAAGTAGTGGAGAGGGGGGGGGGGGGAAGGAGAGTAGAAGAGTGGCACGGTGGATCAGCGGTAGAGTCGCTGTCTTGCAGCGCCAGAGACCCAGGTTCCCACTCGTAGACCCTGGAACCAGCTTTAATTGGACTTCGCTGGATATTATCTTGCACTAAACGTTATCCCCTTTATCCTGTAATCATGTATAGTTTTTTTCACTATAGCGCACAACAAAAATGCTTTTCACTGTACCTCAATACACGTGCCGATTAACTAAACTAAACTAAACTGTGGGCGGCAAGATTGTAGTCGCGTATCGTCTTTTCATTGACTGGTTAGCACGCGACAAAAATGCTTTTCACTGTACCTCGGTACACGTGACAATGAGCAAACCAAAAGGGGCAATTTTACCACAGGGCAATTAACGTACAGACCAGCACGTCTTTGGGATGTGGAAGGAAAGTGGGGCACCTGGGGGAAACCCACTTGGCCACAGACTCCACACGTCTACACGTA
This sequence comes from Rhinoraja longicauda, assembly GCF_053455715.1. Taxonomy (NCBI): domain Eukaryota; kingdom Metazoa; phylum Chordata; class Chondrichthyes; order Rajiformes; family Arhynchobatidae; genus Rhinoraja; species Rhinoraja longicauda. The sequence goes on from NC_135978.1 coordinate 5,111,187, forward strand.
CATTGATTCCTCTTTGCTTCCTTCTCCAGCATGGCTGGATTGGCCACCCCACCGGAGTGTGGTCCAGGATGGTACCTGGCTCTCATGGCCCCCAACGTCAAGGGCCCACGCTACGCCTGGCTCGACCCCTCCAGGCTCTACTGCAACCAACAGGTAGGCTCCCTGTAGGAAGGAACTGCAGATGCTGGCTGACACCGAAGACAGACACCAATATGCTCTGGAGTAACTCAGCGGGTCAGGCAGCATCTCTGGAGAGAAAGAGGTACGATGTTTCGGGTCGAGAGACCCTTCTTCAGACTTCTTTAGAGAGTCAGGGGGTGAGGGAAAACGAGAGAGAGAGAGCGATAGAGAACGAATGAATGGAAGGAACTGCAGATGCTGGCTTACACCGAAGATAGACACAAAATGCTCTGGAGTAACTCAGAGCTCTGGGGGCTAGTGGAATCAAGGGAGAAGGCAGGCACGGGTTACTGATTGTGGATGATCAGCCATGATCACAATGAATGGCGGTGCTGGCTCGAAGAGCCAAATGGCCTCCTCCTCCTGCACCTATTTTCTACGTTTCTATGGGACAGGCAGCATCTCTGGAGAGAAGGAATGGGCGATGTTTCGGGTTGAGACCCTTCTTCAGACTGAGAGTCAGGGGAGAGGGGGGCATAGAGATATGGAAGGGTAAGGTGTGAAAACGAAAGATCAAAGGGGATGGTCATCAAGGAAAATGTAAAATGTACAGGTCGGTTCCCTCGATGACACACAATCTGAAAGAAGGGTCTCGACCCGAAACGTCACCCATCCCTTCTCTCCAGAGATGCTGCCTGTCCTGCTGAGTTACTCCAGCACTTTGTGTCTGTCTTTTGTGTAAAACAGCATCTGCAGTTTTCTTGTTTCTGCCAAGATAGATAAGTGATGGTCTTGGCATCATGTTCGGCACAGACATTGTGGGCCGAACGGCCTGTTCAAGTACTGTACTGTTCTATGTTCTATGTTCTAGTCATCTACATTCATATATGTTAGGTTGCTGTGTCTAATCAACATTTGGAGAGCGTGCGGCTCATCTACATTGGCACAGTCCCTTCTTCCATGGTTTTAGCAGAAGAAAATAAGTCTCAACGCTATTTCTTTGCAACATTTGTAGAGTTCTTCATCTGCAGGTGCTGTGGACAGGTTGGGACAGGGGTATTCAAGATGATGAGCCCATCTGAATTCACTCCCATTCGTATACACCCATGAAAGGCCAGCGGTAGAGTCGCTGCCTCGCGGCGCCAGAGACCCGGGTTCGATCCCGACTACGGGCGCTGTCTGTGGGGAGTTTGAACGTTCTCCCCGTGACCCGCGTGGCTTTTCTCCGGGCGCTCCGGTTTCCTCCCGCACTCCAAAGACGTGCAGGTTTGTGGATTAATAGGCTTCAGTGAAAATTGTAAACTGTCCCAAGTCTGTGTAGGATAGCGTGAGTATGCGGGGATCGCTGGTCGGCGTGGACTCGGTGGGCCGAAGGGCCTGTTTCCCCACTGTATCTCGAAACTAAACTAAACTGAGTATGATTGAATGGTGGAACAGGCTTGAAGAGACGACCAACACTCCCTTGTGGAGATACGAGGAACTGCAGATGTTGGAATCTTGAGCTCAACACAAAGTTCGGGCTCAAGAAGAAAGTTTGTGACACGAAACATCATCTATCCACGGTCTCCAGAGATAGACAATAGACAATAGGTGCAGGAGGAGGCCATTCGGCCCTTCGAGCCAGCACCACCATTCAATGTGATCATGGCTGATCATTCTCAATCAGTACCCCGTTCCTGCCTTCTCCCCATACCCCCTGACTCCGCTATCCTTAAGAGCTCTATCTAGCTCTCTCTTGAATGCATTCAGAGAATTGGCCTCCACTGCCTTCTGAGGCAGAGAATTCCACAGATTCACAACTCTGTTCTAAATGGCCTACCCCTTATTCTTAAACTGTGGCCCCAGGTTCTTGTCTCCCCCAACATTGGGAACATGTTTCCTGCCTCTAACGTGTCCAACCCCTTAATAATCTTGCATGTTTCGATAAGATGCTGCCTGACCCGCTGAGTTACTCCAGCACTCTGTGTTTAACTCCGCTTGTTCCTATCCACCTACTGTGTCACCGGGAAGGAAGTTCAAACCATCTTAGTATTCCAGCAAAAAGATCTTTATCAATTTTGATAGACACAAATTGCTGGAGTAACTCAGCAGGTCAGGCGGTATCTCTGGAGAGAAGGAATGGGTGACGTTTCAGGTTAGGATCCATCTGCCTTTCAGAGTGGGGAGAAGTCTAGTCAAGATAAGTGTGGCAGTCAGGCGGTTTGTAATGGACGTCAGTTGGTGACTAGGGGTTGCCAACTATCTCACTCCCCAATACGGGACAAGGTGGCGTCACCGCCCCGTGCCCCACGTGACCTCACCCAGCCACCGGCCACGTGCTCCCGCTGCACCAATGGCGGCCGCCCAGGTCGGGAGGCGGGCTGCTACGCAACCTCCGTCAGGCGAACACACTCGGCCCCACTCCCCGAACACGCTCCATTAGTCTACACTGTCCGGGCCCACTGCGGCCCCCACGCCACAGCGTCCCGGCCGACAGCGGCCTAATACGGGACCAGGACGGTCCCGTACGGGACAAACAAATTTAGCCCAAAATACGGGACGTCCCGGCTAATACGGGACAGTTGGCAACCCTAGTTGGGAGCCTTTTTCAGACTGAAAGTAATGGAAAAAATCATGACAGGAATAAATCGGGCTTGACGCACAGAGTGGGGGGGATCGAGGACCAGAGGACTTAAGGTGAAGGGGGTAAGATTTAATAGGAATCTGAGGGGGTAACTATTTCACGCAAAGGGTGGTAGGTGTATGGAACGAGCTGCCGGAGGAGGTAGCTGAGGCAGGGACTATCCCAACGTTTAAGAAGCAGTTAGACAGTTACATGGATAGGACAGGTTTGGAGGGATATGGGCCAAACGCAGGCAAGTGGGACTAGTGTAGGTGGGATATGTTGGCCAGTGTGGGCAAGTTGGGCCGAAGGGCCTGTTTCCAAGCAGTATGACTCCAATAATGTTCATACCGCTGGGGTGTAAGCTGCCCAAGCGAAATATGAGGCCCTGTTCCCCCAGTTTAGGTGAGGCCTCACTCTGACAGTGGAGGAGGCCCAGGATAGAAAGGTCTGTGTGGGAATGGGAAGGAGGAGCAACCGGGAGATCATGTCGGCCTTGGCAGACTGAGAGTGGGGGAATTCAGCGAAACAGAATCAAAGGGATATGGGGAGAAGGCAGAAGCGGGGTACGGATTGTGAATGATCAGCCATGATCATATTGAATGGCGGTGCTGGCTCGAAGGGCAGAATGGCCTCCTCCTGCACCTATTTTCCATGTTTCTATGGTCGGCGAGTCTACGTCTGGTCTTGCTGACGTACAGGAGGCCACATCGGGAACGCCAGTATCGATGTGATATCAGCTTCATGTCCTGGAAGGTTATTAAATATTCCTCTTTTGTTCCTTTTTAAGGCCCTTCAGGACTGTGTTGAAGACTTGGTCCGTCCATTCCAAAACGACAGCATAGACCTCGTAGCGGGGATCGATGCAATGGGTTTCATACTTGGTATGTTGCCGCCATCTTTTATTATTTGTTCAGTTTAGTTTAGAGATACAGCGCGGAAACAGGCCCTTCGGCCCACCGAGTCCGCGCCAACTGGAGCTACCAACTATCTCATTCCCAAATAAGGGACAAGGTGACGTCACCGCCCCGCGCCCCATGTGACCTCACCCAGCCAGCGGTCACGTGCTCCCGCTCCACCAATGGCAGCCGCCCGGGTCGGGAGGGGGGTTGCTACGCAACCTCCGTTAGGCTGCACCCGGGCCTACACTGTCCGGGCCTACACCGTCCGGGCCTACACCGTCCGGGCCTACAGTGTCCGGGCCTACAGTGTCCGGGCCTACAGTGTCCGGGCCTACAGTGTCCGGGCCTACAGTGTCCGGGCCTACAGTGTCCGGGCCTACACTGTCCGGGCCTACAGTGTCCGGGCCTACAGTGTCCGGGCCTACAGTGTCCGGGCCCACACTGTCCGGGCCTACAGTGTCCGGGCCTACACTGTCCGGGCCTCCAGTGTCCAGGCCTACTGCATCTGGGCCTACTGCATCTGGGCCTACTGCATCTGGGCCTACAGCGCACCCCTAATACGGGACAAGGGCGGTCCTACCCCAACACCAGTCGGAAGAAGGGCCTCGACCTGAAACGTCACCCATTCCTTCTCTCCAGAGATGCTGCCTGACCCGCTGAGTTACTCCAGCATTTCGTGCCTACCTTCGATTGAAACCAGCATCTGCAGGTTTTTTTTCCTCCGCCAACATAAAGTCAGCAGCATGGTGGACGCTGGCCCAGTTGCCAGGGTGATTGATGACCCTCAGCTCCCATTCACAAGTTTTTCTGTAGCTGTGAACAGCAAGGAACTCCCAGGGAGTTGGTGTAAGAAAATAACTGCAGATGCTGGTACAGATCGAAGGTATTTATTCACAAAATGCCGGAGTAACTCAGCAGGTCAGGCAGCATCTCGGGAGAGAAGGAATGGGTGACGTTTTGGGTCGAGACCCTTCTTCAGACTGAAGAAGTTCTCCAGGGAGTTAGTGATCGGCATGCAGTTAGTTACTCAACTAAGGCACTGTTTCATCCCACGATAAACAGCCACGCTGTTATTATTTTTCTCCCCCTTCACAGTTTTAACGGTGAACTCACTCTAATGCCTCCAAGGATCGACGTCGCGGCCACACAAACTCACGGTGTGAGAGTGAGACACAGCAAGCAGTGACGAAGCATTAATGCCAACTGGCTTCCAAACAGAATGTACAATCAAAGAACCGCAGATGCTGGTTTATACGCGAGATAGACACATGGCACTGGAGTAACTCAGCGGGTCAGGCAGCATCTCTGGAGACAAAGGACAGGTTTTAGTTCTGAGTTTTTTAGTTTAGTCTATTGCCCCGTTTAGTTTAGATTTGTTTAGATTAGTTTAGTGATTCCCCGCCGACCGCCGCACACTAACACTATCCTAGGGTGGTGAAGAAGGCGTTTGGTATGCTTGCCTTTATAAATCAGAGCATCGAGTATAGAAGTTGGGATGTAATGTTGAAATTGTACAGGGCATTGGTGAGGCCGAATCTGGAGTATGGTGTGCAGTTCTGGTCGCCAAATTATAGGAAGGATGTCGACAAAATGGAGAGGGTACAGAGGAGATTTACTAGAATGTTGCCTGGGTTTCAGCACTTAGGCTACAGAGAGAGGTTGAACAGGTTGGGTCTTTATTCTTTGGAGCGTAGAAGGTTGAGGGGGGACTTGATAGAGGTTTTTAAAATTATGAGAGGGACGGACAGAGTTGACGTGGGTAGGCTTTTCCCTTTGAGAGTGGGGAAGATTCCAACAAGGGGACATAGCTTCAGAATTGAGGGACAAAGGTTTAGGGGTAACATGAGGGGGAACTTCTTTACTCAGAGGGTTGTGGCTGTATGGAATGGGCTTCCGGTGGAAGTGGTGGAGGCTGGCTCGATTTTATTATTTAAGAGTAAATTGGATAGGTATATGGATAGGAGGGGATTGGAGGGTTATGGTCTGAGTGCAGGTAGATGAGACTAGGTCAGGGAGAATGGTCGGCGTGGACTGGTAGGGCCGGACAGGCCTGTTTCCATGCTGTAGTTGTTATATGTTATATGTTACACACACCAGGGACAATTTATAATTATACCAAGCCAATTAACCTACAAACCTGCACGTCTTTGGAGTGTGGGAGGAAACCCACGCAGGTCATGGGGAGAACGTGCAAACTCCGTAAAGACAGCGCCCGTAGTCGGGCTCGAACGCTGTGAGGCAGCGACTCTACCGCTGTGCCACCATGTCACTGTGTACCAAGGTGATAATGGAAATAAAGTGAATAATGTTTAGATAGAACTTTAGAGGAACTTTAGATAGTTCCTCTGTCCCTCCCGTCCCCTCCTCCTTCCCAGATCTCCCTCTATCTTCCCGTCTCCACCTATATCCTTCCTTTGTCCCGCCCCCCGACATCAGTCTGAAGAAGGGTCTCGACCCGAAACGTCACCCATTCCTTCTCTCCCGAGATGCTGCCTGACCTGCTGAGTTACTCCAGCATTTTGTGAATAAATACCTTCGATTTGTACCAGCATCTGCAGTTATCTTCTTATACTGAATAATGTTCAGTTTAGGTCATTTTAGTTTATTGTCACGTGTACCGAGGTACAGTGAAAAGCTTTTGTTGCGTGCTAGCGCAGTCAGTAGACAGACAATACATGCTTACAATCCACAGTGTACAGATACATTATAAAGGAATAGCGTGAAAAAGGTAAAGTCTGATCAAAGATAGTCTGGGGGTCTCCAATGAGGTAGATGGTAGCTTAGGACTGCTCTCTAGTTGTTGGTAAGACCGAAACTCTCAGTCTGAAGAAGGGTCTTGAGCCAAAACATCACCCATTCCTTCTCTCCAGAGATGCTGCCTGTCCTGCTGAGTTACTCCAGCATTTTGAGTCTTTCTTCAGTATAGAAGGGAAATGTGACATTCGGAGTCGGGAGGTGTACAGAGATGGGGAGGGAAGCATGGACACAGAATATAAACTGTTTAAGGCAAGGTTTTGGTCCTCTGTAATGAAATGCCTAACTGTGGCTTTGTCAAATGTTGCTTGATAATGTTCCTGTGAAATGCCTTGGGATGTTTTACCATATGAAAGATGCTGTACAAACACAAGCTGTTGTGGTGAAGAAAGCCGTGTTGCCAAGGCACTGACATTAATTAATGTGTTAAGTGCAACAACTGATCTTCCATTTGGAGGACAGGCACAAGGCCAAGACTGTACACTTGTGTAGGAAGGAACTGCAGATGCTGGTGTAAACCGATGGCAGACAGAATAGACAATATACAATAGGTGCAGGAGGAGGCCATTCGGCCCTTCGAGCCAGCACCGCCATTCAATGTGATCATGCCTGATCGTTCTCAATCAGTACCCCATTCCTGCCTTCTCCCCATACCCCCTGACTCCGCTGTCCTTAAGAGCTCTATCTAGCTCTCTCTTGAATGCATTCAGAGAATTGGCCTCCACTGCCTTCTGAGGCAGAGAATTCCACAGATTCACAACTCTCTGACTGAAAAGGTTTTTCCTCATCTCCGTTCCAAATGGCCCACCCCTTATTCTTAAACTGTGGCCCCTTGTTCTGGACTCCCCCAACATTGGGAACATGTTTCCTGCCTCTAACGTGTCCAACCCCTTAATAATCTTATACACAAGCAGCTGGAGTAACTCAGCGGGTCAGGCAGCATCTCTGGAGAGAAGGAATAGGGTCGGAAGAAGGGTCTCATAGATACAGAAACATAGAAAATAGGTGCAGGAGGAGGCCATTCGGCCCTTCGAGCCAGCACCGCCATTCATTGTGATCATGGCTGATCATCCACAACCAGTAACCCGTGCCTGCCTTCTCCCCATACCCCTTGATTCCGCGAGCCCCCTAGAGCTCTATCTAACATCTTGATCCGAAACGTCACCTATTCCTTTTCTCTGAGGGAGAGTGAAGACAGAAGATGTGAATTTAACAATTTGGACAGTAGAGTTGCTGCCTCACAGCGCCAGAACTCTGGGTTCAATCCTAACTACGGGCGCTGTCTGTACAGAGTTTGTACGTTCTCCCCGTGACCTGCGTGGGCTTTCTCCGGGCGCTCCGGTTTCCTCCCACATTCCAAAGACGTGCAGGTTTGTAGGTTGATGGACCAAACTGTAAATTGTCCCCAGTGTGTAGGACAGTGCTAGTGTACAGGGTGATGGCTGGGCGGCGCGGACTCAGTGGGCCGAAGGGCCTATTTCCGCGCTGTATCTCTAAATTCTAAAGGATAAAATCATCTGTCCATTGCATCCACAGATGCTGCCTGACCTATTGAGTTCCTCCAGCACTTTGTAGTTTCAGACAAGATTCCACAGTCTCTCGTGTCTCCGCTCATGAGTTCATGAGTTGTAGGAGCAGAGTAAGACCGTTCAGCCCATCGAGTCTATCCGCCATTTGATCATGGCTTTTCTATCTCTCCCTCTCAAACCCATTCTCCCGCCTTCTCCCCATAACCCCCGACACCCAAACACTCAGATCCAGATCGCTTTAGATCATAAGACCATAAGACATAGGAGCAGAACTAGGCCATTCAGCCCATTTAGTCTACTCTGCCATTCAAACATGGCTGACCTATTTTCCCCTCTCAACCCCATTCTCCTGCCTTTGACAAATTTGACATATTTTATTTGTAAGAAAATAACTGCAGATGCTGGTACAAATCGAAGGTATTTATTCACAAAATGCTGGAGTAACTCAGCGGGTCAGGCAGCATCTGAGGAGAGAAGGAATGGGTGACGTTTCGGGTCGAGACCCTTCTTCAGACTGATGTCAGGGGGGCGGGACAAAGGAAGGATATAGGTGGAGACGGGAAAGATAGAGGGAGAACTGGGAAGGGGGAGGGGAAGAGAGGGACAGAGGGACTATCTAAAGTTGGAGAAGTCAATGTTCATACCGCTGGGCTTCCTACAAATAAAATACACATATTTTATTTGTCGGAAGGAACTGCAGATGCTGCTTTACACTGATGATGGACACAAAATGCTGGAGTAACTCAGCGGGTCAGGCAGCAACTCTGGAGAGAAGGAATGGGTGACATTTCGGGTGAGTCTGAAGAAGGGTCTCAACCCTAAACGTCACCCATTCCTTCTCTCCAGAGATGCTACCTGTCCAGCTGAGTTACTCCAGCGTTTCGTGTCTAGCTCAAACTAAACTAAACTTCTCCTTGAAATCCTTGATGGAGAATCACTACATTACTCTAAAATAAAAGGGCTCCACATGAAGGCTCCCTAGACTGAAGAAATGATCCGACCCGAAATGTCACCTATTCCTTTTTCTCCAGAGATGCTGCCCGACCCACTGAGTAACTCCAGCATTCTGTGTCCATCTTCGGTACAAAAACAGCACCTGCAGTTCTGAAGAAGGGTCTCGATCCGAAACGTCACCTATTCCTTTTTCTCTAGAGATGCTGCCCGACCTGCTGAGTAACTCCGGCATTTTGTGTCTATCTTCTCTCCAGAGATGCTGTCTGTCCCGCTGAGTGACTCCAGCATTTTGGGGGGGGTCTGTCTTTGACATATTTTGCGTCATTCCAGGAGCGGCCATTGCCCACAGCCTTGGGAAAGGGTTTGTGACGGTACGGAAGGAAGGTCACCTGTGTGTGGCCACCAGGAGCACGGCCTACACTGACTACACCGGTCGACAGAAGATGTTGGAGATGCGTGACGATGTGGTTAGGGCAGGTCGGTACAACGTCACGCGCAACTTCACAGTATTCCTAGCACGTGGAAGTCACTGACTCACATTCATAGAGTCACAGGGCGGCACGGTGGCGCAGCGGTAGAGTTGCTGCCTCACAGCGCCGGAGAACCCCGGGTTCCATCCCGACCACGGGTGCTGTCTGTGCGGAGTTTGTACGTTCTCCCCGTGACCTGCGTGGGTTTTCTCCGGGTGCTCCGGTTTCCTCCCACACTCCAAAGACGTGCAGCTTTGTAGGTTTGTAGAAGGGTCTCGACCCGAAACGTCAACCATTCCTTCTCTCCTGAGATGCTGCCTGACCTGCTGAGTTACTCCAGCATTTTGTGAAATAAATACCCAGGTTAATTGGCTTCCATTTAAAACAATGTGTATAGGACTCAGTGGGCCTGTTTCCATACTGTATCTCCGAAGTCTAAAGTAAAGTAAAAACTCATAGAGCTATACAGTATGGAAACAGGCCGTTCGGCCCAACCTATCCATGCTGACCATGTTGGTACACTGGACATCCCATCTGCCTGTATTGGGTCCAGAGTTCTCCTAGTCCTTTCTATTTACATATCTGTCCAATTGTCTTTTAAAGAAAGGCTTGGCTGGAGTGGACGTGGAGAGGATGTTTCCACAAGTGGGAGAGTCCAGGACCAGAGGGCACAGCCTCAGAGTTAAAGGACGTTCCTTTAGGAAGGAGATGAGGAGGAATTTCTTTAGTCAGAGGGTGGCGAATCTGTGGAACTCATTGCCACAGAAGGCTGTGGAGGCCAAGTCAGTGGATATGTTTAAGGCAGATGCTGCCTGTCCCGCTGAGTTACTCCAGCTTTTTGTATCTATCTTCACTCTCAACCCTTGACTCTAGTACACTGTAGTTCACTGGCCAAGAAATGTAATATCAACTAAGCTCACTCCTGTTTGCATGCTTAGTTAGGTTTAGATATATGGTGAGGAAACAGGCCCATCGAGTCAGTGCCGACCAGCGATCACCCTGTACAACAGTTCTATCCTACACACTAGGGACAATTAACCTACAAACCCGTACGTCTTTGGAGTGTGGGAGGAAACCAGCACACCCAGAGAAAACCCACGTGGTCACGGGGAGAACGTACAAACTCCGTACAGGCAGCGCCTGTAGTCGGGATCGAACCTGAGTGTATCTGGTCTCTGACGCTGTGAGGTAGCGACTCTACCGTTAGGCACAGGGGACGTACAACGAGATCTGGGTGTCCTAGTGCATCAGTCACTGAAAGGAAACATGCAGGTACAGCAGGCAGTGAAGAAAGCCAATGGAATGTTGGCCTTCATAACAAGAGGAGTTGAGTATAGGAGCAAAGAGGTCCTTCTGCAGTTGTACAGGGCCCTAGTGAGACCGCTCCTGGAGTACTGTGTGCAGTTTTGGTCTCCAAATTTGAGGAAGGATATTCTTGCTATTGAGGGCGTGCAGCGTAGGTTTACTAGGTTAATTCCCGGAATGGCAGCACTGTCATATGTTGAAAGACTGGAGCGACTAGGCTTGTATACACTGGAATTTAGAAGGATGAGAGGGGATCTTATCGAAACGTATAAGATTATTAAGGGGTTGGACACGTTAGAGGCAGGAAACATGTTTCCCAATGTTGGGCGAGTCCAGAACAAGGGGCCACAGTTTAAGAATAAGGGGTAGGCCATTTAGAACTGAGATGAGGAAAAACTTTTTCAGTCAGAGAGTGGTGAAGGTGTGGAATTCTCTGCCTCAGAAGGCAGTGGAGGCCAATTCTCTGAATGCATTCAAGAGAGAGCTAGATAGAGCTCTTAAGGATAGCGGAGTCAGGGGGTATGGGGAGAAGGCAGGAACGGGGTACTGATTGAGAATGATCAGCCATGATCACATTGAATGGTGGCGCTGGCTCGAAGGGCCGAATAGCCTCCTCCTGCACCTATTGTCTATTGTCTACCGCTGCGCCACCGTGCCAACCGTGCCACGTGACTCTGTCAATGAACATAAGGTATCATTACACGGTCGGCCATTGCTCTCATTTGTACCTTCCGGCAAGGCAAGAAATGGGAGAGATAACTTAATAAAATACTTTGCACATCATTATTATTTCAGGTTTGCGAATCCTGGTGGTGGATCAATGGGTGGAGACGGGGGGAACAATGAAGGCAGCCGTAACACTCATTGAACAAGAAGGTGGAACAGTAGCAGGTAGGGTGGAAACACTGGGTCAATCATCAATCAATTATATGCGCAGGAAGGAACTGCAGATGCAGGTTTACACCGAAGACAGATACAAAATGCTGGAGTAACTCAGCGGGACAGGCATCTAAGGATAGAAGGAATGGGTGACATTTCGGGTCGAGACCCTTCTTCTATCAATCAATTATAGGCGGCGCGGTGGTGCAGCGATAGAGTTGCTGCCTCACAGCGCCAGAGACCCCGATTCGATTCTGACTACGGGTGCTGTCTGTACGGAGTTTGTACGTTCTCCCCGTGACCCTGTTTGGTTTCTCCGGGTGCTCCGGTTTCCTCCCACACTCCAAAGACGTGCAGGTTTGTGGGTTAAATGCCTTCGATAAAATTGTAAATTGTCCCCAGTGTGCGTAGGATAGTGTTAGTGTGCGGGGATCGCTGGTCGATGCGGACTCAGTGGGCCGAAGGGCCTGTTTCCGCACTGTATCTTTAAACTAAACTAATATTATGGAGAGGAATGGGGACTTCAGCTTGCGTTCACCAGTGCAGGCACTTGGATCATTCTACCAGCGACCAGTGAGCAGTACTGGATTACTATCTACCTCACTGGAGACCCTTGCACCATTTTGATCTGACTTTACTGGACTTTATCTTGCACTGAACGTTATTCCCTTTATCATGTACAGGATCTGTACACTGTGGACGGCCCAATTGTAATCATCTATAATCTTTTCGCTGACTAGTTAGCAGGCAACAAAAGCTTTTCATTGTACCTCGTAAGGAGTAGGCCATTCGTAAGGAGTAAGCCAGCACCGCCATTCACTGTGATCATGGCTGATCATTCTCAATCAGTACCCCGTTCCTGCCTTCTCCCCATACCCCCTGACTCCGCTATCATTAAGAGCTCTATCTGGATCTCTCTTGAATGCATTCAGAGAATTGGCCTCCACTGCCTTCTGAGGCAGAGAATTCCACAGATTCACAACTCTCTGAGTGAAAAAGTTTTTCCTCATCTCCGTCCTAAATGGCCGACCCCTTATTCTTAAACTGTGGCTCCTTGTTTTAAATAGAATAAACTAAACTAAACAAAAGACATGTGTAGGAAGGAACAACAGGTGCTGGTTTACACCGAAGATAGACACAGAGTACTGGAGTAACTCAGCGGGTCAGGCAGCATCTGTGGAGAACATGGATAAGTGACGTTTCACAGAGTGCTGGAGTAACTCAGCGGGTCAGGCAGCATCTGTGGAGAACATGGATAGGTGACGTTTCACAGAGTGCTGGAGTAACTCAGCGGGTCAGGCAGCATCTGTGGAGAACATGGATAGGTGACGTTTCACACAGTGCTGGAATAACTCAGCGGGTCAGGCAGCATCTGTGGAGAACATGGATAGGTGACGTTTCACAGAGTGCTGGAGTAACTCAGCGGGTCAGGCAGCATCTCCGGACAAAAAGGTTTGGTGACGTTTCTGGTTGAGACCCTTCTTCAGACTCCCTCACCTCTATTATCTTCTTGTTGCCTTCACAGGGATCGCTGCGATTTGCATTGAAGACACGGAGGGAGGGAGGCAGATCAAAGAGAAGTACAAATGTTCAACCTGTGTGCCCGACTTCTTGCAGCCTCAGTTTAACAACAAGTACCTGGAGAGCTTCAAAGACTTTGGGACTCAGGTCAATAAACCCAAGTGAAATATCCATCTCAAAGTCTCTCTTTTATTGATCGGGACTCAAGAGATAGAAAGTTTTAGTTTCAGTTTTAGTTTTAGAGATACAGTGCGGAAACAGGTCCTTCGGCCCACCGGGTCCGCGCCGACCAGCGATCCCCGTGCACTAACACTAACCCTACACACACTAGGGACATGTTTTTACATTTATACCAAGCCAATTAGCCTACAACCCTGTACGTCTTTGGAGTGTGGGAGGAAACTGAAGACAGGAGAAAGCCCACGCAGGTCACGTGGAGAACGTACAAACTCCATACAGACAGCACCCGTAGTCGGGATCGAACCCGGGACTCCGGCGCTGTAAGGCAGCAACTCTACCGCTGCGCCACCGTGCCGCCCTATGTAATAAAGTCATGGAGTGGTACAGCGTGGAAACAGACTCTTCGGTCCAACTTGCCCACCAACAGGTAAAAGATGTTTGAGAAAGGGTCCTTTATTTCTTGGGCTGTGCTGCAGAACGAGAGACTTTGTTAATCATTCATTGGAACGTAGAACAGAACAGAACAGTACAGCACAGGAACAGGCCATTCGGCCCACAATGTTCGTGCTGAGCATGATGCCAAAATCCATAATCCATATATGGACGGTCACGGTGGCGCAGCGGTAGAGTTGCTGCCTTACAGCACTTGCAGCGCCAGAGACCCGGGTTCGATCCCGACTACGGGCGCTGTCTGTACGGAGTCTGAACGTTCTCCCCGTGACCTGCGTGGGTTTTCTCCAAGGTCTTCAGTTTCCTCCCACACTCCAAGGATGTACAGGTATGTAGGTATGGCTTGGTAAATGTAAAAATTGTCCTCGGTGTGTGTAGGATAGTGTTAATGTGTGGGAATCGCTGGACGGCACGGACATGGTGGGCCGAAGGGCCTGTTTCCGTACAGTATCTCTAATCTAACCTAAAACAAATTTCTTCATTCCCCGCATATCCACATGCCCAACCAAACATCTCTGACATGCCACTATTGTGTCTCCCTCCACCATTGTCATTGATTAATAGGGTTGCCAACTATCTCCCTCCCAAATACAGGACAAGGTGACATCACCGCCCCGCGCCCCACGTGACCTCACCCAGCCAGCGGCCACGTGCTCCCGCTCCACTAATGGCGGCCGCCCGGGCCGGGAGGCGGGTTGCTACCCTAAACGACAGGTGCTGTCTGTACGGAGTTTGTACGTTCTCCTCATGACCTGCGTGGGTTTTCTCCGAGATCTTCGGTTTCCTCCCACACTCCAAAGGCGTAGCTTAATTGGCTTTGTGCATGTGTAAATTGTCCCTAGTGTGTGTGGGATAGTGTTAATGTGCGGGGATCGTTGGTCATTGTGTGGACTCGGTGGGCCGAAGGGCCTGTTTCCGTGCTGTATCTCTAAAACTAAACTAAACATCCTTTTACAGCCCCACTTGATTGCCTTCCCTTCAGCTCCTGGTAATATACCCAAAGTCCCCTCAGAGTCCAGACAAAAAATGCTGGAGTAACTCAGCGGGACAGGCAGCATCTCTGGAGAGAAGGAATGGGTGACGTTTCGGGTCGAGACCCTTCTTCAGACTCAAGTCATTAAAATACGATCATATAAAGGAATAACACACAAATCTTAAAGTGACAAAATGATCTTTATTACAAGAAAAAGTACAGCTCTACAGTGAGATGAAAAACCAGGTTGGGGAGCACAAAGCTAGGGCAATCAACAAAATATTATCATAAAAAGGAATAATACAGACAAAGACACGCAACCAAGGCAACCACATACATACACACACACGGAGGATCTAACTTTGCCTCCACCAATATATATTCCACACGATTGTCATAGAGTCAGAGCCTTACAGCTTCTCGATTCCAGTACTCTGGGCAAGAGTACACCTATCCTAAACATGTACCCGTCTAGAAATAACCATCACCCTTTTAGCCCAAAGTTCACATTGATTTGTTGAGTTCAATTTTGGACTTGTGGGCTTTAGTTTGGAACCTAACAAAAAAGACACAAAGTACTGGAGTAACTCAGCGGGTCAGGCAGCATCTCTGGAGAACATTGATTGGTGATGTTTCACAGAGTGCTGGAGTAATTCAGCGGGTCAGGCAGCATCTCTGGAGAACATTGATTGGTGATGTTTTGGGTCGGGGCCCTTTTTTTAGTTTTCACCTGATGGGATTAAATTCCTAAACGTTTATTCTCCTAATAACAGACAAATGAATCCAATCCCCCAACAACTGGGTATTAATTTATGTCTTCAATGCATTGGCAAACATTTTCACTCATTGTGAATAGATTTGATTAAGATGTTATAAACTGTGAATTCAGTATTCTTCTATCAATGGCACTCTTGAAACTAGTTGACTGAATTATCAATAATGTTTTAAATGTCTGTGCCTGCTATTTCCTTACAAAACAAACTGCCGGAGGAAGTAGTTGAGGCAGGGACTACTGCAATGTTTAAGAAACATTTGGACAGTCTGAAGAAGGGTCTTGACCCAAAACGTCACCCATTCCTTCTCTCCAGAGATGCTGCCTGACCCACTGAGTTACTCCTGCATTTTGTGTCTATATTTGGACAGGTACATGGAGAGGACAGGTTTGGGGGGATATGGGGCGAACGCAGGCAGGTGGGACAAATGTAGCTGGGACATTGTTGGCCGGTGTGGGCAAGTTGGGCCGAAGGGCCTGTTTCTAAGCGGTGTCACTCTATGACTCTAAGGCCGTGCACTGCAGAAAGTGGCCTGGATGCATGGAGATGCCACTGAACCAGTGAATACTCTCGGAGAGTTCTTTCCAACAGGGGATGGGGATGGTGACTCCGGGTTACTTGAGGATTCCTGGAACAAGGGGCGGTGGCGCAGCGGTAGAGTTGCTGCCTCGCAGCGCCGGAGACCCGGGTTCCATCCTGACTACGGGCGCTGTCTGTACGGAGTTTGTACGTTCTCCCCGTGACCTGCGTAGGTTTTCTCCCACACTCCAAAGACATACAGGTTTGTAGGTTAATTGGCGGTTACAATTGTAAATTGTTCCAAGTGTGTGTGTGGGATAGTATTAGCGTGCGGGGATCGCTGGTCGGCACGAACTCAGTGGGCCGAAGGGCCTGTTTCCGCGCTGTATCTCTAAACTGAACTGAACCTATGTTGGGGAGCGCCTGTACTAGTCTTCAAGGAGAGTACAGTTTACCTAAACAAAGCAACACCACTACCAAGGAAGAGTTTAACTTTTGCAGGATTTTGGAAACAGCCTAGTTATGTATCAATGGGCCTTTTTACAATCTGCTCGATATTTCTTTCTGTTGAACTCAATGAAGATCACCTTGCAAAAGGCAGCCGTTTCCAACCAAACCAAAAGTTAAATCTGCCCGCATTTAATTTCCATTTGGAAAAAGATCTGCTAGTTTGCTAAAATCATGAACGAATCAAATTTGTCTCGCCTGTTGTCAATAAATGCACGAATCATGTGTGACATAGATTCAATCATCGGAAATGTGTTCTGTACAGAGATAAGGCATATTTTCTTTCTAATTAAAATTAAATTGATAACACGATGGTACAGCGGTAGAGTTGCTGCCGTACAGCGCCAGAGACCTGGGATACAGCATGGAAACAGGCCCTTCGGCCCACCGAGTCCGTGCCGACCGGCGATCCCCGCACACTAACGCTATCCTACACGCACACTGGGGACAATTCACACTTACACCAAGCCGATTAACCTACAAACCTGCACGTCTTTGGAGCGTGGGAGGAAACCGAAGATCTCGGAGAAAACCCAGGCGGGTCATGGGGAGAACGTACAAACTCCGCACAGACGGCGCCCGTAGTCGGGATCGAACCCGGCGCTGCATTCGCTGTAAGGCTGCAACTCTACCGCTGCGCCACCGTGATCGCCCTGGCTCGATTGTGATCACGTATTGTCTTTCCGCTGACTGGTTAGCACGCAACAACAAAGCTTTTTGCTCTACCTCGGTACACGTGACAGTAAACTAAACTGATGACTGACGACATTGACCCGGTCGACATCAAAGTGGGCGCTGGTAAACCGTACCGTTATTTCCTCCCCTTGGTACAGAGAGCGGGGTGTGCGATTATTATTATTAAATGGCAGTGATTTTACAGCGATGATTTGGGACGGTTCACAAGCAAGGAACCTTGCAAATCCCTCACATTCCGCCAGACCTTACAAGTTTTCTTACTACGAAGGTGATCGCTGGAGCCAATACTATATTGGCGCGACTAAATCTTTGGTTAAAGTAGGAGTTTAGTGCAACAGGTGACCTCTCTCGTTGGCGATCCCGCTCACTGGCAGCAGGTCGGCTTGGACTTCTTCCCATTTCTAGAGAAGCTTTTATCGTTATTGTTGAGGCCTGCAGTGGAAAAACAAAATCAGTGTTTCTAAATGCAGATATTATAATAGACAATAGACAATAGACCATAGACAATAGGTGCAGGAGTAGGCCATTCAGCCCTTCGAGCCAGCACCGCCATTCAATGCGATCATGGCTGATCACTCTCAATCAGTACCCCGTTCCTGCCTTCTCCCCATACCCACTCACTCCGCTATCCTTAAGAGCTCTATCCAGCTCTCTCTTGAAAGCATCCAACGAACTGGCCTCCACTGCCTTCTGAGGCAGAGAATTCCACACCTTCACCACTCTCTGACTGAAAAAGTTCTTCCTCATCTCCATTCTAAATGGCCTACCCCTTATTCTTAAACTGTGGCCCCTTGTTCTGGACTCCCCCAACATTGGGAACATGTTTCCTGCCTCTAATGTGTCCAATCCCCTAATTATCTTATATGTTTCAATAAGATCCCCCCTCATCCTTCTAAATTCCAGTGTATACAAGCCCAATCGCTCCAGTCTTTCAACATACGACAGTCCCGCCATTCCGGGAATTAACCTAGTGAACCTACGCTGCACGCCCTCCATAGCAAGAATATCCTTCCTCAAATTTGGAGACCAAAACTGCACACAGTACTCCAGGTGCGGTCTCACCAGGGCCCGGTACAACTGTAGAAGGACCTCTTTGCTCCTATCCGACAAAAACATTCTGAAATAGGGCGGCACGGTGGCGCAGCGGGTAGAGCTGCTGCCTCACAGCGCCAGAGACCTGACTACGGGCGCTGTCTGTACGGAGTTTGTACGTTCTCCCCGTGCTCCAGAGATGCTGCCTGATCCGCTGAGTTACTCCAGCACTTTGTGCCATAGAGTCATACAGTGTGGAAACAGGCCCTTAGGCCCAACTTGCCCACACCGACCAACATGTCCCATCTACACTAGACCCACTTGCCCGATCCCTCTAAGTCTAGCCTATCCATGTACCTGTCTAAATGTTTCCTAAACGTTGTGATAGTCCCTGCCTCAACTACCTCCTCCGGCAACTCGTTCCATTCACCCACTACCCTTTGCGTGAAAAAGTTGCCCCTCAGGTTCCTATAAAGTCCGTGTTCCCCCCCCCCCCCCCCCCACCATAAACCGACATCGTCTGGTTCTCGATTCGCAGGTCGCTGGGACTTTAGAGATACAGTGTGGAAACAGGGCCTTTCGGCCCACCGGGTCCGCGTCGACCAGCGATCCCCGCACATTCACCACTAGGGACAACCTTTACATTTACCAAGCCAATTAACCTACAAACCTGCACGTCTTTGGAGTGTGGGCGCAAACTGAAGATCTCGGGGAAAACCCACGGGGAGAACATACAAACTCCGTACAGACGGCGCCCGTAGTCGGGATGGAACCCGGGTCTCCGGCGCTGCATTCGCCGGGAGGCGGCAACTCTACCGCTGCGCCACCGTGCCGCCCTACACTACACTGGGCATATTCTATTCATCACCCCTCCCTCTGTACTGCCAGAGCTGAATGTCCACCATTGACAAGGGATTCTTTGAGCTTTGGTCAAGGACTATACTCACGGACAACGTCTCCGATCCTCCGAGGGCCAGTCTTCTCCAGCTCGGCCAAAACGTTGGCTTCAAAGGTCAACGAGGCCACGCGGAAGAAGAACTCATTCACGTTCTCACCTGTGGACGAAGACCAGAGGAGTGTAGGAAGGAACTGCAGGCGCCGGTTTAAATTGAAGGTTGACATGAAATGCTGGAGGAACTCAGCGGGGTCGGGCAGCGTCTCTGGAGAGAGGGAATGGGTGACGTTTCGGGTCGAGACCCTTCTTCAGACTGAAGAGGGGACCCGCCCCCTCCCCTGACTCCAGCACTTTGTGTCTATCTTTGGGAAGTAACTGGTGTCAGAGGTGATGGGGAGAAGGCAGGAGAATGGGGTGAGGAGGGAGAGATAGATCAGCCGTGATTGAATGGCGGAGTAGACTTGATGGGCCGAATGGCCCAATTCTACTCCTATCACTTATGACGTTATGACCTTATGAACTCACCCTGAACTGAGCTGCACACGTGAAATTCTATTCTTTTTGCATACAGTTCAGATCAGGCACAGTTACTATCAAGCTATTATAATGATAAAGTATAGAGGCTCCTCGACTTACGATAAACCCATCGTAAACCAAGAATATTGTAAGTCGAAAATGCATTTAATACACCTAACCTACCGAACATCATAGCCTAGCCTACCGAACATCATAGCCTAGCCTAGCCTACCGAACATCATAACACCTAACCTACCCAACAACACAGCCACCTGTGGGCGGCACGGTGGCGCAGCGGTAGAGTTGCTGCCTTACAGCGAATGCAGCGCTGGAGACCCGGGTTCGATCCCGACTACGGGCGCCGTCTGCACGGAGTTTGTACGTTCTCCCCGTGACCTGCGTGGGTTTTCTCCGAGATCTTCGGTTTCCTCCCACACTCCGAAGACGTACAGGTTTGTAGGTTAATTGGCTGGGCAAATGTAAAAATTGTCCCTAGTGGGTATAGGACAGTGTTAGTGTGCGGGGATCGCTGGGCGGCGCGGACCCGGTGGGCTGAAAGTGCCTGTTCCTGCGCTGTATCTCTAAACTAAACTAACCTGCCAACATCATAGCCACCTAACCTACCAACATCACAGCCACCTAACCTACCAACATCATGCCCTAGCCTAGCCTAACGTAAACGTGCTGAGAACACTTGCATTAGCCTACAGTTGGGCAAAGCGGTTGTTCACACTCGTGATGGCGTGGCTGACCGGTAGCTGCTGTTCGCTGCCGTTGCCCGGCATCACGAGAGAGTATCGTACTGCATATCGCGAGCACGGGAAAAGATCAACATTCGAAGCACAGTTTCTACTGAACGCGTATCGCTTTGGCACCATCGTAAAACCGAAATATCGTAAGTCGAAGCGTCGTACGTCGAGGAGCGTCCTGTACCATTGAACCTCAGGGATTTTGTTTCTGCCATTTTCCACCACATTGAGCTGATGGGACATTTGGAGCTTAAAACGTTCGCTGATGAATAGCTCAACAGTGCCACCCAGTGATACTGTGCAGTTAATAACAAAACTGAACTTTCACAACTCAGCTGATTTACTTTTACCAATCAGCTCATTCCTGAAACACTGATCCTCACTTTAATTGCTATGAAGTATTAAAATTTGGATGAGATTATACCATCCAGCAGATGCAACACCTTTCCACATAACACTATCACTGGAAGTTCAGCACGTTCCGCTCAACCAAACTAATTATCCATCCAGTCTCTGCCAATGGCACCTCTTCACTCCCAAATTCGTTAGAGGCAGGAAACATGTTCCCCATGTTGGGGGAGTCCAGAACCAGGGGGCACAGTTTAAGAATAAGGGGTCGGCCATTTAGAACTGAGATGAGGAAAAACTTTTTCAGTCAGAGAGTTGTGAATCTGTGGAATTCTCTGCCTCAGAAGGCAGTGGAGGCCAATTCTCTGAATGCATTCAAGAGAGAGCTAGATAGAGCTCTTAAGGATAGCGGGGTCAGGGGGTATGGGGAGAAGGCAGGAACGGGGTACTGATTGAGAATGATCAGCCATGATCACATTGAATGGCGGTGCTGGCTCGAAGGGCCGAATGGCCTACTCCTGCACCAATTGTCTATTAATTCATCGTTCTCTTCGATAAAGGGACAAGCAACTGCAGGGACAGGTCCACCATCGATGTTCCGGCAACTAGTGGTCTGGCACCTCCTTTAATCCGGACAAGATCATAAGATGATCATATGATATCCCCCCCCCCCACCCCCAGATGTTCCCCCGAAAATGTGTTGCCCAGGCCGGGCCAGGCGGCCGATCTCGACCTCATCGGGACTTCCGCGGCCGATGGAAATCGCCCCACTGGAGATCCGTTCCCATCGCCGACCTCCGAGGCCGACCTCGCGGTCCGCTGTCTCGGCGCGCGGCCCAGGCGGAACGTTCCGGTGCCGTCGGACTCCTCTCGGAGGCCGCGACTCCCATTGGTCCGGCAAAGACAGACAATCCGGGAGGGCCCTGGAAGCAAGGGTGCGGGGACGTCGGCGGTGGGCCTGCGTTGTTGGATCGTAGCTGTGGCTTGTGGAGAAAGTAACAGAAACGCACTCACCTGTGAGGGAAGACACGGCCCAATATTCAGCTTTGATTTCCTTGGCTACTTTGATGGCATCTTTCTCTATCAGGCAATACTGGGCAGCAGGCTGCAGACGACAAAGAAGAATGGGTCAGCATATTTTCAGAAGGTGGAACAGCGGTAGAGTCCAAGTAGAGTAGTAGAGACCCAACATGTCTCCAAGCGGCACGGTGGCGCAGCGGTAGAGTTGCTGCCTTACAGCGAATGCAGCGCCGGAGACTCAGGTTGGATCCTGACCACGGGCGCCGTCTGTACGGAGTTTGTACGTTCTCCCCGTGACCTGCGTGGGTTTTCTCCGAGATCTTCGGTTTCTTCCCACACTCCAAAGACGTACAGGTATGTAGGTTAATTGACTGGGTAAAATGTAAAAAAAACTGTCCCTAGTGTGTGTAGGATAGTGTTAATGTGCGGGGATTGCTGGGCGGCGCGGACTTGGTGGGCCGAAGGGCCTGTTTCCGTGCTGTATCTAAACATGCCCAGCTTGATCCATACACCCACCACCCTTTGTGCAAAAAATGTTACCCCTCAGATTCCTATAAAATCTTTCCACCTTCACCGTAAACCTAAGCCCTCTGGTTCTCGATTCTCCCAATTATTTCCCCACATGGTCACTCCTATTTGAGGGAAAGGCAATGAAGAGTGGAGCTGAGAGGAGACCATGAGGAGTAAGATGTCTTTAGAAAGACACAGAGTGCTGGAGTAACTCAGCGGGCCAGGCAGCATCTCAGGAGAACATGGATAGGTGACGTTTCACAGAGTGCTGGAGTAACTCAGCGGGTCAGGCAGCATCTCAGGGGAACATGGATAGGTGACGTTTCACAGAGTGCTGGAGTAACTCAGCGGGTCAGGCAGCATCTCTGGAGAACATGGACAGGTGACGTTTCCAGTCGGGAAGAAGGATTCCAATCTGAAACATCACCTGCTGGGGCGGCACGGTAGCGCAGCGGTAGAGTTGCTGCCTCACAGCGCCAGAGACCCGGGTTCAATCCTGACTACGGGCGCTGTCTGTATGAAGTTTGTACGTTCTCCCCGTAACCTGCGTGGGTTTTCTTTGAGATCCAGCAGCTTCCTCCCACACTCCGAAGACGTACAGGTTGGTAGGTTTAATTGGCTTCGGTAAAATGAGTAAATCATTCCTAGAGTGTGCGTAGGATAGTGCTCGTGTACGGGGGGATCGCTGGTCGGCACGGACTCGGTGGGCCGAAGGGCCTGTTTGTCCCCTACATCTCTAAACTGAACTGAAAACCAGAGGCTATTGGTACTTACGCTAACATCCTTCTTTGTCCCAACAAGGAACAGCAGCACTGAGGAAGGGTCATTTTCTTTGAGAGCATCTTTTAACCATTGTCTACGGAAAAAAAGCACCGAAACAAAGGTGAAGAGGGAACTGGACATAGCGGGGAAGACAACCGCGATGTTTCAAATCCAATTTTTATTTTTTATTCAGAAGTCTAATTTAATAGGTGAAAGTCCACGTTAAGATTTGTTATGTTATTTGTATGCAGCGTTATGGCTCGATGCTGAAATAAATTTCTATCAAACATTGCTTACATATATTTAATTAAAAAGCAGTGTAGATTTAGGTGCGTAGCAAGGAACTGTGGATAAGAAAATAACTGCAGATGCTGGTACAAATCGAAGGTATTTATTCACAAAATGCTGGAGTAACTCAGCAGGTCAGGCAGCATCTCGGGAGAGAAGGAATGGGTGACGTTTCGGGAGACCCAGCATTTTGTGAATAAGGAACTGTGGATGCTGGTTTATAAACATCAATTCTTGATTAGTTCGGGTGTCAGGGGTTATAGAAACATAGAAAATAGGTGCAGGAGTAGGCCATTCGGCCCTTGGAGCCTGCACCGCCATTCAATATGATCATGGCTGATCATCCAGCTCAGTAGCCTGTACCTGCCTTCTCTCCATACCCCCTGATCCCTTTAGCAAAAAGGGCCACATCTAACTCCCTCTTAAATATAGCCAATGAACTGG
The DNA here is from genome assembly GCF_053455715.1 of Rhinoraja longicauda. Taxonomy (NCBI): domain Eukaryota; kingdom Metazoa; phylum Chordata; class Chondrichthyes; order Rajiformes; family Arhynchobatidae; genus Rhinoraja; species Rhinoraja longicauda. The sequence goes on from NC_135978.1 coordinate 5,134,885, forward strand.
CCTCAACTACCTTCTGTGGCAGAGAATTCCACAGATTCACCACTCTCTGTGTGAAGAAATGTTTTCTCATCTCGGTCCTAAAAGACTTCCCCCTTATCCTTAAGCTGTGACCCCTGGTTCTGGACTCCCCCAACATCGGGAACAATCTTCCTGCATCTAGCCTGTCCAACCTCTTAAGAATTTTGTAAGTTTCTATAAGATCCCCCCTCAGTCTTCTAAATTCCAGCGAGTACAAGCCTAGTCTATCCAGTCTTTCCTCATATGAAAGTCCCGCCATCCCAGGGATCAATCTGGTGAACCTTCTCTGTACTCCCTCTAAGGCAAGAACGTCTTTCCTCAGGTTAGGAGACCAAAACTGCACACAATACTCCAGGTGTGGTCTCACCAAGGGAGAAGGCAGGAGTGACAGAGTGATACAGTGTGGAAACAGGCCCTTCGGCCCAACTTGCCCACACCGGCAAACAATGTCCCAACTACACTAGTTCCACCTGCCTGCGTTTGGTCCATATCCCTCCAAACCAGTCCTATCCATGTACCTGTCTAAATGTTTCTTAAACGTTGGGATAGTCCCAGCCTCAACTACCTCCTCTGGCAGCTCGTTCCATACACCCACCACCCTCTGTGTGGAAAAGTTACCCCTCAGATTCCTATTAAATCTCTTCCCCTTCACCTTGCACCTATGTCCTCTGGTCCTCGATTCACCTACTCTGGGCAAGAGACTGTGCGTCTACCCGATCTATTCCTCTCATGATTTTATACGCCTCTCTAAGATCACCCCTCATCCTCCTGCGCTCCAGGGAATAGAGTCCCAGCCTGCTCAACCTCACCCTGTAGCTCACACTCTCGAGCCCTGACAACATCCTCGTAAATCCTCTCTGTACCCTTTCCATCTTGACAAGATCTTTCCTATAACATGGTGGCCATGTTAACTGAACACAATACTAATGGAGTTAGGAGGGAGAGATAGATCAGCCATGATTGAATGGCGGAGTTGACTTGACGGGGCCCAATGGCCTAATCCTGCTCACTTATAACAAGAGTACAAGAAGAGTCGATTACATTGAGACAGTGAACAAGAGTCGCCATGTTTCCCACGCCATTTTATCACACGTCTAACGAAGCAACTGCGTAAAGCGGACATATTAATAACACAAAATGAAAAGGGTTTGAAGGTTTCCCTTCAGACTCAGTGGGAGGTAGAGGGGTCGCACGACTGAGTCTGGGTACTGGGCCACCTTAGCATGTGTCCCCTTTACAATGACAGCACAACGGAAGTGGCGGCGCCTAACGGCTGCGGCTCGCTAGCAGTCTGTTCGTCTTTTTTCCTTTTTTTTTGTTGTGTGTCGGTGTTGGGATGGTTTTTGTGTTTTTTTGGTTGTGTATGTGTGGTGTGGGTGCGGGGAAACCTTTCTCTTTTTGGTCGCTTCCTCACGGCGCGGGGTGCGGCTCGGCCGCGGGGCCTTCCATCGCCCGGTGCGGCTCGGCCGCTGGACTTAACATCGTCCGGTGCAGCTCGGCCACTGGATTTAACAGTGCCTGGTGCGGCTTGGCCGCGGGGCCTTCCATCGCCCGGTGCGGCTCGGCTGCGGGGCCTAACATCGCTGGTGCGGCTCGGCCGCTGGACTTAACAGTGCCCGGTGCGGCTCGGCCGCGGGGCCTAACATCGCTGGTGCGGCTCGGCCGCGGGGCCTAACATCGCTGGTGCGGCTCGGCCGCTGGACTTAACAGTGCCCGGGCCGCGGGGCCTAACATCGCCCGGCGCGGCTCGGCCACGGGACTTTTAATCGCTGGTGCGGCTCGGCCGCTGGACTTAACATCGCCCGGTGCGGCTTGGCCGCGGGGCCTTCCATCGCCCGGTGCGGCTCGGCCGCGGGGCCTAACATCGCCCGGTGCGGCTCGGCCGCTGGACTTAACATCGCCCGGTGCGGCTTGGCCGCTGGACCTAACATCGCCTGGTGCGGCTCGGCCGTGGGGCCTAACATCGCCCGGTGCGGCTCGGCCGCGGGACTTAGCTGCGCACGGCTCGGCCGCGGGGCATTCCATCGCCCGGTTCGGCCGCGAGACGTCTCAGCGCCCGGTGCGACTCGGCCGCGGGGACTTCAATCCCCTTGTGGGGACTGTGCGGGTCGGTCGGGGACGAGCTGTCTGTCCGTGGGCGTGGGGAAGAGAGTGGAAGTTTTGTTGCCTCCATCACAGTGAGGGGGTGTTTGGAGTCACTGTGATGGACGTTTGTGTTGGGGTCGTGTGTCTTGTGTTCTTTTTTGTGTGTGACTGCTATGTAGTTTTGTTCGGTACCTTGGTACCGAATGACAAATAAAGCTCTGTTGAACTGTTGAAGAGCCATTTGGTGACTTACTTCACATGACCCAGAGATGCGATGTCAGTCACGTCAAACACGATTATTATTGCTGAAAGAAAAGTGCATTATTGTCATTATTATTGTCACCGTGACAATGTTTAAGTAACACCCCCTCTCTCGTTCCTGTATACCTTCCCAGTGTGCACTCATGTTTCCCACCATCCCGCCCCTCTCTCCCCCCCCCCCCCCATCCCAGTATCTCATAAGGTCATGAGGAATTTAGTTTCGTTTAGTTTAGGGATACAGCGCAATAGAGAAACGGGCCCTTCGGCCCACCGGGTCCGCGCCGACCAGCGATCCCCGCGCACTAACACCATCCTACACCCACTAGGGACAATTTGCACTTATGCCAAGGCAATTAACCTACAAACCTGCACGTCTTCGGAGTGTGGGAGGAAACCGAAAATCTCGGAGAAAACCCATGCAGGTCTCTAAACTAAACTCGGCTAAACGTTCCTGTAAACCTCCTCTGGACCCTCTCCAATGCCAGCACACCCCCCTCCTCAGATACCGGGCCCAAAATAGGAAACTGTAAGCAATAAACCAGGATCCCTCAGCACTGTAGTATAAGAAAATAACTGCAGATGCTGGTGCAAATCGAAGGTATTTATTCACAAAATGCTGGAGTAACTCAGCAGGTCAGGCAGCATCTCGGGAGAGAAGGAATGGGTGACGTTTCGGGTCGAGACCCTTCTTCAGACTGAGGGAGTCTGAAGAAGGGTCTCGACCCGAAACGTCACCCATTCCTTCTCTCCCGAGATGCTGCCTGACCTGCTGATTCACTCCAGCATTTTGTGAATAAATGCCCTCAGCACTGTGTTGTGCCAACATCATATGTTTGAACCTATCGGGCTAAACCAAATCTGATCGACCCACAGTAACCTCACGTTTCACAGCTACTTGATTTACATGTTTTAGTTCCGCGCGCTTGTCTCTTTTAGGCCATTTAGAACGGAGATGAGGAAAAACTTTTTCACTCAGCGAGTTGTAAATCTGTGGAATTCTCTGCCTCAGAAGGCAGTGGAGGCCAATTCTCTGAATGCTTTCAAGAGAGAGTTAGATGGAGCTCTTAAGGATAGCGGAGTCAGGGGGTATGGGGAGAAGGCAGGAATGGGGTACTGATTGAGAATGATCAGCCATGATCACATCAAATGGCGGTGCTGGCTCGAAGGGCCGAATGGCCTCCTCCTGCACCTATTGTCTATTGTCCCATCACTAGAAACTCAGTCCTATTTACACAGTCCCATTTTCGGATTAGCGCACTTATAAACTTATGCCTGGCAAATTTATACACCAGCTTTCAAAGTTATCGTATGAGTTTAGGTTTGCTTAACAGAAAGACAACTCAACTCAAATGACCGCCAGCAGCTGTTAGGTGACATGTTTAAATGTTTCTGCCTTTGGGGTGTGCTTTTCCGATTACAGATCGTGAACGGGTAATCTTCTCGGTCTTATGTTCCGACTGTAAGTATTGTGCATTTCAGGTAAAGAACTGTACAGATGGAAGGGAAATAGACAATAGGTGCAGGAGGAGGCCATTCGGCCCTTCGTGCCAGCACCGCCATTCAATGTGATCACGGCTGATCATTCTCAATCAGTACCCCGTTCCTGCCTTCTCCCCATACCCCCTGACTCCGCTATCCTTAAGAGCTCTATCCAGCTCTCTCTTGAATGCATTCAGAGAATTGGCCTCCACTGCCTTCTGAGGCAGAGAATTCCACAGATCCACAACTCTCTGACTGAAAAGGTTTTTCCTCATCTCTGTTCATAATGCTTCGTTATGATGCACCCACATTTATTTCAATCGGTCGTGTAGTCGCATAGGTTGCCTGGCACGTGTTTAATTTACAGGAAATACAAAACTGCAGATGCTGGTTCAAATCGAAGGTGGACACAGAATGCTGGAGTAACTCAGCGGGTCAGGCAGCATCTCGGGAGAGAAGGAATGGGTGACGTTTCGGGTCGAGACCTTCCTTCCACATGTTTAATTTACACGCCTTTTGATGGACGTGCTACTTTTCAAGCCGGTGACCCCCGTACAAATGGCGAGGTGCCCAGACCTTCTACAGTACCAGATACGACTGAAGATAAAATGTACCTTGAGCTCCTCTGTAGTAAGTTGATGCGATGCACTTGAATCTCTCCTGGCCTGCTGTGTCCCATCTATTGCACAATAAAAGGAGACGTTGAGGTTTATGTACAATCTACTTGCATCTGAATGTAACTTAACGCGGCACGCTGGCGCAGCGGTAGAGTTACTGCCTCGCGGCGCCAGAGACTCGGGTTCCATCCTGACTGCGGGTGCAGTCTGTATGGAGTTTGTACGTTCTCCCCGTGACCTGCGTGGGTTTTCTCCGGGTGCTCCGGTTTCCTCACACACTCCAAAGATGTGCAGGTTTGTAGGTTAATTGGCTTCGATAAAATGGTAAATTATCCCGAGCGTGTGTAGGATAGCGTTGAAAGACTGGATCGACTAGGCTTGTATACACTGGAATTTAGAAGGATGAGAGGGGATCTTATCGAAACGTATAAGATTATTAAGGGGTTGGACACGTTAGAGGCAGGAAACCTGTTCCCAATGTTGGGGGAGTCCAGAACAAGGGCCCACAGTTTAAGAATAAGGGGTAGGCCATTTAGAACGGAGATGAGGAAAAACATTTTCAGTCAAAGAGTTGTGAATCTGTGGAATTCTCTGCCTCAGAAGGCAGTGGAGGCCAATTCTCTGAATGCATTCAAGAGATAGAGTTCTTAAGGATAGCGGAGTCAGCGGGTACGGGGAGAAGGCAGGAACGGGGTACTGATTGAGAATGATCAGCCATGATCACATTGAATGGCGGTGCTGGCTCGAAGGGCCGAATGGCCTCCTCCTGCACCTATTGTCTATTGTCGTCTACCCTGGGTAGTTCTATGGAACTGGCAACACTTGCAGCAAAGCGTCAACTGTGGCACTCTGAAGCACCAATTGCCACTTTTGATTGTTGTAGTTGGCATACGAAAGAAGAAGACCTCCTGGTTGGGAGCTGGGGATTGGTCAAGGGTCAATAAGTCCAAGGTCATTGATCTGTCATCCACAGCTATTAACCAGAGGCCGCAGGGCATCAATGAGTCATCCAGATGTGTTGCTCAAAGGTCAACGGATATAATTCATGGTTCAGTAAAAATACTGACGTCTGGTCACTGAATATGAATCAGGGGTTAGCTTGTGTAGAGCAGAGGTCTTTGTACAACAATGAATGGCCCACTATCTCTTCATCAGAGATCAATAACTATCGACACATCAACTCAGTGGATATGTTTAAGGCAGAGATAGATAGATTCTTGATTAAGGGTTATGGGGAGAAGGCAGGAGAATGGGGTTAGGAAGGAGAGATTGATCAGCCATGATTGAATGGCGGAGTAGACTTGACGGGCCGAATGGCCTAATTCTACTCCTATCACTAATGACCTTCTGAGCTAAACAAACCGCAGCAGAATCTCAGCGGGTCGGGCTGCATCTGTGAAGGGAAGAAAATAACATACCCTGGTACCACGCCACAACTCTCTCCAAAACCTCAACAACTGGCATCTGGAGTATTGTGTAGGAAGGAACTGCAGATGCTGGTTTACACCGAAGATAGACACAAAGTGCTGGAGTAACTCAGCGGGTCAGGCAGCATCTTCAGAGTTACTTCAGCATTTTGTCTGTACGGTGTTCAGATCTGAGCACCATGTTATAGGAAAGATGTCAAGTTGGGAAGGCTGCAAAGAAGATTTACGAGGATGTTGCCAGGACTCAAGGGTCTGAGCTATAGGAGAGGTTGGGGCAGGCTGGGACTCTATTCCTTGGAGCGCAGGAGGACGAGTGGAGATCTTACAGAGGTGTACAAAATCAGGAGAGGAATAGATCGGGTCGATGCACAGAGTCTCTTGTCCCGAGTCGGATAATCGAGAACCAGAGGACATAGGTTTAAGGTGAAGGGGGAAAAATTCAATAGGAACCTGAGGGGCAACTTTTTTTACACAAATGTGGTGGGCGTATTGAACGAACTGCCAGAGGAGGAAGTTGAGGCATGGACCATCGCAACGTTTAAGAAATACCAGACCAAGTTGGGCACAAACCTCTCCTGCATTGGTGCAGCACCCTCTCCTCCCCTCTTCCCACCCTCCCCTCTCCCCCTCCCTCCCTCCACCCCCCTCCATCCCTCCCTTTCCCCTCCCTCCCTAGGAGATAGATTTAAACTTTAAAATGTGAATAACTTCAAAAATATAACACCGATTTCAATGAAACTTCTTCCATTAGCACCAATGGGACGACGGTGAGTAAGGTGGGCCTGATATTGTCGGGCTATCGTGTACCGTTTCGGCTGTGGTTCAGGAACAAACAAACAAACAAACGAGAGTTTTAGTTTATAGATTTGGACAGATACGTCCAAACAGGACAGGTTTGGAGGGATATGGGCCAAACGCAGGCAGGTGGGACTAGTGTGGATGGGACATGTTGGCTGGTATAGGCAAGTTGGGCTGAAGGGCCTTTTTCCACGCTGTGTGAACTTTATGACTGTGTGGGCACTGTTGGCCATGCTGAGGGAAGTGCGCACACCACTGACGTCCAGGGTTCAACAGTGTACCTACAGTTGCAAACTGAAGGGGACTCCCAGAACTTCGAACCGTTCCATCTCAAAGTCCACTCCAATAGTCGCCTTGTAATTCTTGTCAAAGACATCCTTGCAGAAACTGAAAGGGAAATGGAGACATTAAAAAAGTGCCAAGAAATAAATATCAATCACCTCACCCTTTACCGAGAAAAGGCAGTCAATGGATATTTCATAAGAAGGGGATTGATAGACAATAGACAATAGGTGCAGGAGGAGGCCATTCGGCCCTTCGAGCCAGCACCACCATTCAATGTGATCATGGCTGATCATTCTCAATCAGTACCCCGTTCCTGCCTTCTCCCCATACCCCCTGACTCCGCTATCCTTAAGAACTCTATCTAGCTCTCTCTTGAATGCATTCAGAGAATTCACCTCCACTGCCTTCTGAGGCAGAGAATTCCACAGATTCACAACTCTCTGACTGAAAAAGTTTTTCCTCATCTCAGTTCTAAATGGCCTACCCCTTATTCTTAAACTGTGGCCCCTGGTTCTGGATAGATTCTTGATGCAAATTAGATTTAGATTTACATTTAGAGATACAGCGCGGAAACAGGCCCTTCGGCCCACTGAGTCCGCGCCGCCCAGCGATCCCCGCACACTAACACTATCCTACACACACTAGGGACAATTTTTACATTTGCCCAGTCAATTAACCTACATACCTGCACGTCTTTGGAGTGTGGGAGGAAACCGAAGACCTCGGAGAAAACCCACGCAGGTCACGGGGAGAACGTACAAACTCCGTACAGACGGCGCCCGTAGTCGGGATCAAACCTGAGTGTCCGGCGCTGCATTCGCTGTAAGGCAGCAACTCTACCGCTGCGCCACTGTGCCGCAGATACATTTATGAACATAGATTTGGGTAAATTTATGTGTGAGGAAAAAAAACTGCATGTGCTGGTCTAAATCGAAGGTAGACACAAAGTGCTGGAGTAACTCAGCGGGTCGGGCAGCATCTTGGGAGGGAAGGAATGGGTGACGTTTCGGGTCGAGACCCTTCTTCAGGGTAAATTTATGATACTTATGAACAAGTCAGATAAACACCTCCGTGACAGGTAGGGAATTAATCAATTATTAAGATATTTTTTGATGGAGTTTAAAAAAAAAATATTAATACAAGTAACATTTCATTTCAGATTTCCAGTGTCTGCAGTGGTTTTGGACAGACTCTTGATGTGTGTGTTATTGCATTAATGGAGCTGTTAAGGACCTGAATTGAATTGCATTGTTGTTGGGACAAATAAGAGAGGACCTCATTGAAACAGTGAGTGGCCTGGATAGAGACAATGTGGAGAAGATGTTTCCACCAGTGGGAGAGTCCCGGAACAGAGGGCACAGCCTCAGAATAAAAGGACATATCTTTAGAAAGGAAATGAGGAGGAATTTCTTTGGTCAGAGGGTGGTGAATCTGTGGAATTCATTGCCACAGACAGCTGTGGAGGCCAAGTCAGTGGATATTTTTAAAGCGGAGATTGACAGAATCTTGATTACTACGGGTGTCAGAGGTTATGGGGAGAAGGCAGGAGAATGGGGTTGAGAGGGAGAGATAGATCAGCCACGATTGAATGACGGAGTGGACTCGATGGGCCGAATGGCCTAATTCTGCTCCTGAGTTATGGACTTATGAAAACGACAGAAAATTGCAAGAAGGGGCAAGGAACTGCAGATGCCTCAGCGGGTCAGGCAGCATCTGTGGACAGAAGGAATGGGTGACGTTTCACAGAGTGCTGGAGTAACTCAGCGGGTCAGGCAGCATCTGTGGACAGAAGGAATGGGTGACGTTTCACAGAGTGCTGGAGTAACTCAGTGGGTCAGGCAGCATCTGTGGACAGAAGGAATGGGTGACGTTTCGGGTCGAGACCCTTCTTCAGACTCAATGGGTGACGTTTCACAGAGCGCTGGAGTAACTCAGCGGGTCAGGCAGCATCTGTGGACAGAAGGAATGGGTGACGTTTCGGGTTGAGACCCTTCTTCGGACAAGGGAGTACGGGGAAAGGGGAACAAGAGATGTAGACGGTGATGTGGAGAGATATAGAACAAATGAATGAAAGACGCGCCAAAAAGTAACGATGATAAAGGAAACAGGTCATTGTTTGCTGTGGAAAGGTGAGAACGAAAGACTTGGGTGGGGGAGGGACGGAGGGAGAGGGAATGCCGGGGTGACTTGAAGTTCTAATCTAAGGCCCCTCTCGGTCATGGCTGACCATGGGTGATGCACCCTGGGTATTGGCTGCTTGCTCTAAACCTCGGCTGGAGCAACGTTGACGTGCGACGTCTAACTTGACGTTAGAGAAGTCAATGTCCGTACCGCTGGGGTGTAAACTGCCCGAGCGAAATATGAGATGCTGTTCCTCCAATTTGCGTTTAGCCTCACTCTGACAACGGAGGAGACCCAGGGCAGAAAGGTCAGTGTGGGAATGGGAGGGGGGGGGGGAATTAAATATTCCCTTTGTTTAATATTCAGACATGGGCCCATTTTCCATCCATACTCACCGGTTGATTAAACAGGTTTTTCCCACCGACAGGTCTCCCACCACGATAATCTTAGAGATCTTCACCTAAAATAAAAACACATTTATTTGAGAGACCTTCCTAAAGAATGTTTGACGGCAATGGGCCTGTACTCGCTGGAGTTTGGAAGGATGAGGGTGGTTTGGGGGGGGGGGACATCAGTGAAACTTACCGAACAGTGAAAGGCCTGGATAGAGTGGATGTGGCAGAGGATGTTTCCACTAGTGGGAGAGTCTAGGACCAGAGGGCACAGCCTCAGAATTAAAGGATGTTCCTTTTAGGAAGGAGACGAGGAGGAATGTCTTTAGCCAGAGGGCGGTGAATCTGTGGAATTCATTGCCACAGACGGCTGTGGAGGCCAAGTCATTGGATATTTTAAAGCAGAGATTGACAGAATCTTGATTAGTACGGATGAATGAATGAGTTTATTGGCCAAGTACGTGCAGATACAAGGAATGTGCCTTGGTGCTCCGCTCACAAATGACAACACAAACGTACAGTTAACAATTAAGAATAAAGCATAAACCACATCAAAACAATAAGGATACAACATTACGGTCCAAACTTGTGGGTGAAAATAAACCAGAGCACAAAAGAGACTACAGTGAGTAGAACTATCACTTGTGGGAAAAAAGCTGTTTTTATGTCTGGCTGTGGCTTGCTTTGACAGTCCGGAGTCGCCTTCCAGAGGGAAGTGCTTCAAAGATTTGTCAGGGGTTGTGGGGAGAAGGCTGGAGAATGCGGTTGAGAGGGGAAGATAGATCGGCCATGATTGAATGACGGAGAAGACTCGATGGGCCGAATGGCCCAATTCTGCTCCTGTGAGTTATGAACTTATGAAAACGACAGAAAATTGCAAGGAGGAAGACGGAACTGCAGATGCTGGAATCTTGAGCTAAACACGAGGTGAGTTCCAGGCACCCATCACCCTCTGTGTAAAACACAAGGCCCAAACATCTCCTTTGCACATTGCCACTCTCACCTTAAAGCCTTCGACCTTTCCCACAAGAACCTGTTACACAACTTGTTGTAAAGGTTATAAGGTCATAAGTGATAGGAGAAGAATTAGGCCATTCGGCCCATCAAGTCTACTCCGCCATTCAATCATGGCTGATCTATCTCTCCCTCCCAACCCCGTTCTCCTGCCTTCTCCCCATATCCTCTGAAACCTGTATCTATCCATTTCTGCCTTAAAGATGTCCACTGACTTGGCCCCTACAGTCTTCAGTGGCAATGAATTCCACAGATTCACCGCCCTCTGGCTAAATAAATTTTCTCCTCATCTCCTTCTGAAAAGAACGTCCTTTATTTCTGAGGTTCTGCCATGTTTGGTGATGGGATTGGAAACGCTAGAGGCAGGAAACATGTTCCCGGTGTTGGGGGAGTCCCGAACCAGGGGCCACAGTTTAAGAATAAGGGGTAGGCCATTTAGAACTGAGATGAGAAAGAACATTTTCACTCAGAGAGTTGTGAAGCTGTGGAATTCTCTGGCTCAGTGGAGGCCAAGTCTCTGAATGCTTTCAAGAGAGAGTTCGATAGAGCTCTTAAGGATAGCGGAGTCAGGGGGTATGGGGAGAAGGCAGGAACGGGGTACTGATTGAGAATGATCAGCCATGATCACGGTGAATGGCGGTGCTGGCTCGAAGGGCCGAATGCCTACTCCTATTGTCTATTGCCCAGCCCATGTATTTTTATTTTGTGGTCAGACGTGTGAGATTCATGCGTCAGTAAGCAATGTTTTCAGCAGAGCCCTGCATTCAATTTTAGAATGAGCATGTTTGTTTCTCACTTATAAAAACAAAACACAGATTTTATCCACCAGGATCCTCCTCCTCCCTCTTTTAACCTTTGCTGAGATTAGCAACGGCCTCTGGGTTTGTTGCAAGGCCCAGTTACCTAGCTACACCATACCTGAGACATATTATAGCTTGTATCAAAGGTCTCGTGCACAGAGCTACCTTAGCAACCAAGTATTAATCCAGCTTCAACAGCGAACTGAGAAACCTCCACACTGAGTGAATGGCTGGGCCCTGTACAAATCCAAAAACACATCTCCATCAATGGAGGATAGACGCAGAGTGCTGGAGTAACTCAGCGGGTCAGGCAGCATCTCTGGAGAGAAGGAATGGGTGACGTTTCGGGTCGAGACCCTTCTTCAGACTGAGGCTGATTCACTTGCTCAGTCTGAA
>NC_135978.1:5147077-5188573 GCF_053455715.1 Rhinoraja longicauda
ATTGATGGAGATGTGTTTTTGGATTTGTACAGGGCCCAGCCATTCACTCAGTGTGGAGGTTTCTCAGTTCGATGTTGAAGCTGGATTAATACTTGGTTGCTAAGGTAGCTCTGTGCACGAGACCTTTGATACAAGCTATAATATGTCTCAGGTATGGTGTAGCTAGGTAACTGGGCCTTGCAACAAACCCAGAGGCCGTTGCTAATCTCAGCAAAGGTTAAAAGAGGGAGGAGGAGGATCCTGGTGGATAAAATCTGTGTTTTGTTTTTATAAGTGAGAAACAAACATGCTCATTCTAAAATTGAATGCAGGGCTCTGCTGAAAACATTGCTTACTGACGCATGAATCTCACACGTCTGACCACAAAATAAAAATACATGGGCTGGGCAATAGACAATAGGAGTAGGCCATTCGGCCCTTCGAGCCAGCACCGCCATTCACCGTGATCATGGCTGATCATTCTCAATCAGTACCCCATTCCTGCCTTCTCCCCATACCCCCTGACTCCACTATCATTAAGAGCTCTGTCTAACTCTCTCTTGAATGCATCCAGAGACTTGGCCTCCGCTGCCTTCTGAGGCAGATAATTCCACAGCTTCACAACTCTCTGAGTGAAAATGTTCTTTCTCATCTCAGTTCTAAATGGCCTACCCCTTATTCTTAAACTGTGGCCCCTGGTTCGGGACTCCCCCAACACCGGGAACATGTTTCCTGCCTCTAGCGTTTCCAATCCCATCACCAAACATGGCAGAACCTCAGAAATAAAGGACGTTCTTTTCAGAAGGAGATGAGGAGAAAATTTATTTAGCCAGAGGGCGGTGAATCTGTGGAATTCATTGCCACTGAAGACTAGGGGCCAAGTCAGTGGACATCTTTAAGGCAGAAATGGATAGATACAGGTTTCAGAGGATATGGGGCGAAGGCAGGAGAACGGGGTTGGGAGGGAGAGATAGATCAGCCATGATTGAATGGCGGAGTAGACTTGATGGGCCGAATGGCCTAATTATGCTCCTATCACTTATGACCTTATAACCTGTACAACAAGTTGTGTAACAGGTTCTTGTGGGAAAGGTCGAAGGCTTTAAGGTGAGAATGGCAATGTGCAAAGGAGATGTTTGGGCCTTGTGTTTTACACAGAGGGTGATGGGTGCCTGGAACTCACCTCGTGTTTAGCTCAAGATTCCAGCATCTGCAGTTCCGTCTTCCTCCTTGCAATTTTCTGTCGTTTTCATAAGTTCATAACTCACAGGAGCAGAATTGGGCCATTCGGCCCATCGAGTCTTCTCCGTCATTCAATCATGGCCGATCTATCTTCCCCTCTCAACCGCATTCTCCAGCCTTCTCCCCACAACCCCTGACAAATCTTTGAAGCACTTCCCTCTGGAAGGCGACTCCGGACTGTCAAAGCAGCCACAGCCAGACATAAAAACAGCTTTTTTCCCACAAGTGATAGTTCTACTCACTGTAGTCTCTTTTGTGCTCTGGTTTATTTTCACCCACAAGTTTGGACCGTAATGTTGTATCCTTATTGTTTTGATGTGGTTTATGCTTTATTCTTAATTGTTAACTGTACGTTTGTGTTGTCATTTGTGAGCGGAGCACCAAGGCACATTCCTTGTATCTGCACATACTTGGCCAATAAACTCATTCATTCATCCGTACTAATCAAGATTCTGTCAATCTCTGCTTTAAAAATATCCAATGACTTGGCCTCCACAGCCGTCTGTGGCAATGAATTCCACAGATTCACCGCCCTCTGGCTAAAGACATTCCTCCTCGTCTCCTTCCTAAAAGGAACATCCTTTAATTCTGAGGCTGTGCCCTCTGGTCCTAGACTCTCCCACTAGTGGAAACATCCTCTCCACATCCACTCTATCCAGGCCTTTCACTGTTCGGTAAGTTTCACTGATGTCCCCCCCAACCCACCCTCATCCTTCCAAACTCCAGCGAGTACAGGCCCAGTGCCGTCAAACATTCTTTAGGAAGGTCTCTCAAATAAATGTGTTTTTATTTTAGGTTGAAGATCTCTAAGATTATCGTGGTGGGAGACCTGTCGGTGGGAAAAACCTGTTTAATCAACCGGTGAGTATGGATGGAAAATGGGCCCATGTCTGAATATTAAACAAAGGGAATATTTAATTCCCCCCCCCCCTCCCATTCCCACACTGACCTTTCTGCCCTGGGTCTCCTCCGTTGTCAGAGTGAGGCTAAACGCAAATTGGAGGAACAGCATCTCATATTTCGCTCGGGCAGTTTACAGCCCAGCGGTACGAACATTGACTTCTCTAACGTCAAGTTAGACGTCGCACATCAACGTTGCTCCAGCCGAGGTTTAGAGCAAGCAGCCAATACCCAGGGTGCATCACCCATGGTCAGCCATGACCGAGAGGGGCCTTAGATTAGAACTTCAAGTCACCCCAGCATTCCCTCTCCCTCCGTCCCTCCCCCACCCAAGTCTTTCGTTCTCACCTTTCCACAGCAAACAATGACCTGTTTCCTTTATCATCGTTACTTTTTGGCGCGTCTTTCATTCATTTGTTCTATATCTCTCCACATCACCGTCTACATCTCTTGTTCCCCTTTCCCCGTACTCCCTTGTCCGAAGAAGGGTCTCGACCCGAAACGTCACCCATTCCTTCTGTCCACAGATGCTGCCTGACCCGCTGAGTTACTCCAGCGCTCTGTGAAACGTCACCCATTGAGTCTGAAGAAGGGTCTCGACCCGAAACGTCACCCATTCCTTCTGTCCACAGATGCTGCCTGACCCACTGAGTTACTCCAGCACTCTGTGAAACGTCACCCATTCCTTCTGTCCACAGATGCTGCCTGACCCACTGAGTTACTCCAGCACTCTGTGAAACGTCACCCATTCCTTCTGTCCACAGATGCTGCCTGACCCGCTGAGGCATCTGCAGTTCCTTGCCCCTTCTTGCAATTTTCTGTCGTTTTCATAAGTTCATAACTCAGGAGCAGAATTAGGCCATTCGGCCCATCGAGTCCACTCCGTCATTCAATCGTGGCTGATCTATCTCTCCCTCTCAACCCCATTCTCCTGCCTTCTCCCCATAACCTCTGACACCCGCACTAATCAAGATTCTGTCAATCTCCGCTTTAAAAATATCCACTGACTTGGCCTCCACAGCTGTCTGTGGCAATGAATTCCACAGATTCACCACCCTCTGACCAAAGAAATTCCTCCTCATTTCCTTTCTAAAGATATGTCCTTTTATTCTGAGGCTGTGCCCTCTGTTCCGGGACTCTCCCACTGGTGGAAACATCTTCTACACATTGTCTCTATCCAGGCCACTCACTGTTTCAATGAGGTCCTCTCTTATTTGTCCCAACAACAATGCAATTCAATTCCTACCTGCAGGTCCTTAACAGCTCCATTAATGCAATAACACACACATCAAGAGTCTGTCCAAAACCACTGCAGACACTGGAAATCTGAAATGAAATGTTACTTGTATTAATATTTTTTTTTTAAACTCCATCAAAAAATATCTTAATAATTGATTAATTCCTTACATGTCACGGAGGTGTTTATCTGACTTGTTCATAAGCATCATAAATTTACCCTGAAGGAGGGTCTCGACCCGAAACGTCACCCATTCCTTCCCTCCCAAGATGCTGCCCGACCCGCTGAGTTACTCCAGCACTTTGTGTCTACCTTCGATTTAGACCAGCACATGCAGTTTTTTTTCCTCACACATAAATTTACCCAAATCTATGTTCATAAATGTATCTTGCGGCACGGTGGCGCAGCGGTAGAGTTGCTGCCTTACAGCGAATGCAGCGCCGGAGACTCAGGTTCGATCCTGACTACGGGCGCCGTCTGTACGGAGTTTGTACGTTCTCCCCGTGACCTGCGTGGGTTTTCTCCGAGATTTTCGGTTTCCTCCCACACTCCAAAGACGTGCAGGTTTGTAGGTTAATTGACTGGGTAAATGTAAAAATTGTCCCTAGTGTGTGTAGGATAGCGTTAATGTGCGGGGATCGCTGGGCGGCGCGGACTCGGTGGGCCGAAGGGCCTGTTTCCGCGCTGTATCTCTAAATGTAAATCTAAATCTAATTTGCATCAAGAATCTATCCAGAACCAGGGGCCACAGTTTAAGAATAAGGGGTAGGCCATTTAGAACTGAGATGAGGAAAAACTTTTTCAGTCAGAGAGTTGTGAATCTGTGGAATTCTCTGCCTCAGAAGGCAGTGGAGGTGAATTCTCTGAATGCATTCAAGAGAGAGCTAGATAGAGTTCTTAAGGATAGCGGAGTCAGGGGGTATGGGGAGAAGGCAGGAACGGGGTACTGATTGAGAATGATCAGCCATGATCACATTGAATGGTGGTGCTGGCTCGAAGGGCCGAATGGCCTCCTCCTGCACCTATTGTCTATTGTCTATCAATCCCCTTCTTATGAAATATCCATTGACTGCCTTTTCTCGGTAAAGGGTGAGGTGATTGATATTTATTTCTTGGCACTTTTTTAATGTCTCCATTTCCCTTTCAGTTTCTGCAAGGATGTCTTTGACAAGAATTACAAGGCAACTATTGGAGTGGACTTTGAGATGGAACGGTTCGAAGTTCTGGGAGTCCCCTTCAGTTTGCAACTGTAGGTACACTGTTGAACCCTGGACGTCAGTGGTGTGCGCACTTCCCTCAGCATGGCCAACAGTGCCCACACAGTCATAAAGTTCACACAGCGTGGAAAAAGGCCCTTCAGCCCAACTTGCCTATACCAGCCAACATGTCCCATCCACACTAGTCCCACCTGCCTGCGTTTGGCCCATATCCCTCCAAACCTGTCCTGTTTGGACGTATCTGTCCAAATCTATAAACTAAAACTCTCGTTTGTTTGTTTGTTTGTTCCTGAACCACAGCCGAAACGGTACACGATAGCCCGACAATATCAGGCCCACCTTACTCACCGTCGTCCCATTGGTGCTAATGGAAGAAGTTTCATTGAAATCGGTGTTATATTTTTGAAGTTATTCACATTTTAAAGTTTAAATCTATCTCCTAGGGAGGGAGGGGAAAGGGAGGGATGGAGGGGGGGTGGAGGGAGGGAGGGGGAGGATAAGGGGGATGGAGTGGGGGGAGAGGGGAAGGAGGGGAGGGGGAGGAGGAAGGGAGGGGGAGAGGGGAGGGGGAGGAGGGAGGGAGGGGGAGAGGGGAGGGTGGGAAGAGGGGAGGAGAGGGTGCTGCACCAATGCAGGAGAGGTTTGTGCCCAACTTGGTCTAGTATTTCTTAAACGTTGCGATGGTCCATGCCTCAACTTCCTCCTCTGGCAGTTCGTTCAATACCCCCACCACATTTGTGTAAAAAAAGTTGCCCCTCAGGTTCCTATTGAATTTTTCCCCCTTCACCTTAAACCTATGTCCTCTGGTTCTCGATTATCCGACTCGGGACAAGAGACTCTGTGCATCGACCCGATCTATTCCTCTCCTGATTTTGTACACCTCTGTAAGATCTCCACTCATCCTCCTGCGCTCCAAGGAATAGAGTCCCAGCCTGCCCCAACCTCTCCCTATAGCTCAGACCCTTGAGTCCTGGCAACATCCTCGTAAATCTTCTTTGCAGCCTTCCCAACTTGACATCTTTCCTATAACATGGTGCTCAGATCTGAACACCGTACAGACAAAATGCTGAAGTAACTCTGAAGATGCTGCCTGACCCGCTGAGTTACTCCAGCACTTTGTGTCTATCTTCGGTGTAAACCAGCATCTGCAGTTCCTTCCTACACAATACTCCAGATGCCAGTTGTTGAGGTTTTGGAGAGAGTTGTGGCGTGGTACCAGGGTATGTTATTTTCTTCCCTTCACAGATGCAGCCCGACCCGCTGAGATTCTGCTGCGGTTTGTTTAGCCCATAAGGTCATAAGTGATAGGAGTAGAATTAGGCCATTCGGCCCGTCAAGTCTACTCCGCCATTCAATCATGGCTGATCAATCTCTCCTTCCTAACCCCATTCTCCTGCCTTCTCCCCATAACCCTTAATCAAGAATCTATCTATCTCTGCCTTAAACATATCCACTGAGTTGATGTGTCGATAGTTATTGATCTCTGATCAAGAGATAGTGGGCCATTCATTGTTGTACAAAGACCTCTGCTCTACACAAGCTAACCCCTGATTCATATTCAGTGACCAGACGTCAGTATTTCTACTGAACCATGAATTATATCCGTTGACCTTTGAGCAACACATCTGGATGACTCATTGATGCCCTGCGGCCTCTGGTTAATAGCTGTGGATGACAGATCAATGACCTTGGACTTATTGACCCTTGACCAATCCCCAGCTCCCAACCAGGAGGTCTTCTTCTTTCGTATGCCAACTACAACAATCAAAAGTGGCAATTGGTGCTTCAGAGTGCCACAGTTGACGCTTTGCTGCAAGTGTTGCCAGTTCCATAGAACTACCCAGGGTAGACGACAATAGACAATAGGTGCAGGAGGAGGCCATTCGGCCCTTCGAGCCAGCACCGCCATTCAATGTGATCATGGCTGATCATTCTCAATCAGTACCCCGTTCCTGCCTTCTCCCCGTACCCGCTGACTCCGCTATCCTTAAGAACTCTATCTCTTGAATGCATTCAGAGAATTGGCCTCCACTGCCTTCTGAGGCAGAGAATTCCACAGATTCACAACTCTTTGACTGAAAATGTTTTTCCTCATCTCCGTTCTAAATGGCCTGCCCCTTATTCTTAAACTGTGGCCCCTTGTTCTGGACTCCCCCAACATTGGGAACACGTTTCCTGCCTCTAACGTGTCCAACCCCTTAATAATCTTATACGTTTCGATAAGATCCCCTCTCATCCTTCTAAATTCCAGTGTATACAAGCCTAGTCGATCCAGTCTTTCAACGCTATCCTACACACGCTCGGGATAATTTACCATTTTATCGAAGCCAATTAACCTACAAACCTGCACATCTTTGGAGTGTGTGAGGAAACCGGAGCACCCGGAGAAAACCCACGCAGGTCACGGGGAGAACGTACAAACTCCATACAGACAGCACCCGCAGTCAGGATGGAACCCGAGTCTCTGGCGCCGCGAGGCAGTAACTCTACCGCTGCGCCAGCGTGCCGCGTTAAGTTACATTCAGATGCAAGTAGATTGTACATAAACCTCAACGTCTCCTTTTATTGTGCAATAGATGGGACACAGCAGGCCAGGAGAGATTCAAGTGCATCGCATCAACTTACTACAGAGGAGCTCAAGGTACATTTTATCTTCAGTCGTATCTGGTACTGTAGAAGGTCTGGGCACCTCGCCATTTGTACGGGGGTCACCGGCTTGAAAAGTAGCACGTCCATCAAAAAGCGTGTAAATTAAACATGTGGAAGGAAGGTCTCGACCCGAAACGTCACCCATTCCTTCTCTCCCGAGATGCTGCCTGACCCGCTGAGTTACTCCAGCATTCTGTGTCCACCTTCGATTTGAACCAGCATCTGCAATTTTGTATTTCCTATAAATTAAACACGTGGCAGGCAACCTATGCGACTACACGACCGATTGAAATAAATGTGGGTGCATCATAACGAAGCATTATGAACAGAGATGAGGAAAAACCCTTTTCAGTCAGAGAGTTGTGAATCTGTGGAATTCTCTGCCTCAGAAGGCAGTGGAGGCCAATTCTCTGAATGCATTCAAGAGAGAGCTGGATAGAGCTCTTAAGGATAGCGGAGTCAGGGGGTATGGGGAGAAGGCAGGAACGGGGTACTGATTGAGAATGATCAGCCATGATCACATTGAATGGCGGTGCTGGCACGAAGGGCCGAATGGCCTCCTCCTGCACCTATTGTCTATTTCCCTTCCATCTGTACAGTTCTTTACCTGAAATGCACAGTCGGAACATAAGACCGAGAAGATTACCCGTTCACGATCTGTAATCGGAAAAGCACACCCCAAAGGCAGAAACATTTAAACATGTCACCTAACAGCTGCTGGCAGTCATTTGAGTTGAGTTGTCTTTCTGTTAAGCAAACCTAAACTCATACGATAACTTTGAAAGCTGGTGTATAAATTTGCCAGGCATAAGTTTATAAGTGCGCTAATCCGAAAATGGGACTGTGTAAATAGGACTGAGTTTCTAGTGATGGGACAATAGACAATAGGTGCAGGAGGAGGCCATTCGGCCCTTCGAGCCAGCACCGCCATTTGATGTGATCATGGCTGATCATTCTCAATCAGTACCCCATTCCTGCCTTCTCCCCATACCCCCTGACTCCGCTATCCTTAAGAGCTCCATCTAACTCTCTCTTGAAAGCATTCAGAGAATTGGCCTCCACTGCCTTCTGAGGCAGAGAATTCCACAGATTTACAACTCGCTGAGTGAAAAAGTTTTTCCTCATCTCCGTTCTAAATGGCCTAAAAGAGACAAGCGCGCGGAACTAAAACATGTAAATCAAGTAGCTGTGAAACGTGAGGTTACTGTGGGTCGATCAGATTTGGTTTAGCCCGATAGGTTCAAACATATGATGTTGGCACAACACAGTGCTGAGGGCATTTATTCACAAAATGCTGGAGTAAATCAGCAGGTCAGGCAGCATCTCGGGAGAGAACGAATGGGTGACGTTTCGGGTCGAGACCCTTCTTCAGACTCCCTCAGTCTGAAGAAGGGTCTCGACCCGAAACGTCACCCATTCCTTCTCTCCCGAGATGCTGCCTGACCTGCTGAGTTACTCCAGCATTTTGTGAATAAATACCTTCGATTTGCACCAGCATCTGCAGTTATTTTCTTATACTACAGTGCTGAGGGCTCCTGGTTTATTGCTTACAGTTTCCTATTTTGGGCCCGGTATCTGAGGAGGGGGGTGTGCTGGCATTGGAGAGGGTCCAGAGGAGGTTTACAGGAACGTTTAGCCGAGTTTAGTTTAGAGACCTGCATGGGTTTTCTCCGAGATTTTCGGTTTCCTCCCACACTCCGAAGACGTGCAGGTTTGTAGGTTAATTGCCTTGGCATAAGTGCAAATTGTCCCTAGTGGGTGTAGGATGGTGTTAGTGCGCGGGGATCGCTGGTCGGCACGGACCCGGTGGGCCGAAGGGCCCGTTTCTCTATTGCGCTGTATCCCTAAACTAAACGAAACTAAATTCCTCATGACCTTATGAGATACTGGGATGGGGGGGGGGGGGGAGAGAGGGGCGGGATGGTGGGAAACATGAGTGCACACTGGGAAGGTATACAGGAACGAGAGAGGGGGTGTTACTTAAACATTGTCACGGTGACAATAATAATGACAATAATGCACTTTTCTTTCAGCAATAATAATCGTGTTTGACGTGACTGACATCGCATCTCTGGGTCATGTGAAGTAAGTCACCAAATGGCTCTTCAACAGTTCAACAGTTCAACAGAGCTTTATTTGTCATTCGGTACCAAGGTACCGAACGAAACTACATAGCAGTCACACACAAAAAAGAACACAAGACACACGACCCCAACACAAACGTCCATCACAGTGACTCCAAACACCCCCTCACTGTGATGGAGGCAACAAAACTTCCACTCTCTTCCCCCCGCCCACGGACAGACAGCTCGTCCCCGACCGACCCGCACAGTCCCCGCAAGGGGATTGAAGTCCCCGCGGCCGAGTCGCACCGGGCGCTGAGACGTCTCGCGGCCGAACTGGGCGATGGAATGCCCCGCGGCCGAGCAGTGCGCAGCTAAGTCCCGCGGCCGAGCCGCAACGGGCGATGTTAGGCCCCGCGGCCGAGCCGCACCAGGCGATGTTAGGTCCAGCGGCCAAGCCGCACCGGGCGATGTTAAGTCCAGCGGCCGAGCCGCACCGGGCGATGTTAGGCCCCGCGGCCGAGCCGCACCGGGCGATGGAAGGCCCCGCGGCCAAGGCGCACCGGGCGATGTTAAGTCCAGCGGCCGAGCCGCACCAGCGATTAAAAGTCCCTTGGCCGAGCCGCGCCGGGCGATGTTAGGCCCCGCGGCCCGGGCACTGTTAAGTCCAGCGGCCGAGCCGCACCAGCGATGTTAGGCCCCGCGGCCGAGCCGCACCAGCGATGTTAGGCCCCGCGGCCGAGCCGCACCGGGCACTGTTAAGTCCAGCGGCCGAGCCGCACCAGCGATGTTAGGCCCCGCAGCCGAGCCGCACCGGGCGATGGAAGGCCCCGCGGCCAAGCCGCACCGGGCACTGTTAAGTCCAGCGGCCGCGCCGCGCCGGGCGATGTTAAGTCCAGCGGCCGAGCCGCAACGGGCGATGGAAGGCCCCGCGGCCGAGCCGCACCGGGCGATGGAAGGCCCCGCGGCCAAGCTGCACCGGGCACTGTTAAGTCCAGTGGCCGAGCTGCACCGGACGATGTTAAGTCCAGCGGCTGAGCCGCACCGGGCGATGGAAGGCCCCGCGGCCGAGCCGCACCCCGCGCCGTGAGGAAGAGACCTAAAAGAGAAAGGTTTCCCCGCACCCACACCACACATACACAACCAAAAAAACACAAAAACCATCCCAACACCGACACACAACAAAAAAAAAGGAAAAAAGACGAACAGACTGCTAGCGAGCCGCAGCCGTTAGGCGCCGCCACTTCCGTTGTGCTGTCATTGTAAAGGGGACACATGCTAAGGTGGCCCAGTACCCAGACTCAGTCGTGCGACCCCTCTACCTCCCACTGAGTCTGAAGGGAAACCTTCAAACCCTTTTCATTTTGTGTTATTAATATGTCCGCTTTACGCAGTTGCTTCGTTAGACGTGTGATAAAATGGCGTGGGAAACATGGCGACTCTTGTTCACTGTCTCAATGTAATCGACTCTTCTTGTACTCTTGTTATAAGTGAGCAGGATTAGGCCATTGGGCCCCGTCAAGTCAACTCCGCCATTCAATCATGGCTGATCTATCTCTCCCTCCTAACTCCATTAGTATTGTGTTCAGTTAACATGGCCACCATGTTATAGGAAAGATCTTGTCAAGATGGAAAGGGTACAGAGAGGATTTACGAGGATGTTGTCAGGGCTCGAGAGTGTGAGCTACAGGGTGAGGTTGAGCAGGCTGGGACTCTATTCCCTGGAGCACAGGAGGATGAGGAGTGATCTTAGAGAGGCGTATAAAATCATGAGAGGAATAGATCGGGTAGACGCACAGTCTCTTGCCCAGAGTAGGTGAATCGAGGACCAGAGGACATAGGTGCAAGGTGAAGGGGAAGAGATTTAATAGGAATCTGAGGGGTAACTTTTCCACACAGAGGGTGGTGGGTGTATGGAACGAGCTGCCAGAGGAGGTAGTTGAGGCTGGGACTATCCCAACGTTTAAGAAACATTTAGACAGGTACATGGATAGGACTGGTTTGGAGGGATATGGACCAAACGCAGGCAGGTGGAACTAGTGTAGTTGGGACATTGTTTGCCGGTGTGGGCAAGTTGGGCCGAAGGGCCTGTTTCCACACTGTATCACTCTGTCACTCCTGCCTTCTCCCTTGGTGAGACCACACCTGGAGTATTGTGTGCAGTTTTGGTCTCCTAACCTGAGGAAAGACGTTCTTGCCTTAGAGGGAGTACAGAGAAGGTTCACCAGATTGATCCCTGGGATGGCGGGACTTTCATATGAGGAAAGACTGGATAGACTAGGCTTGTACTCGCTGGAATTTAGAAGACTGAGGGGGGATCTTATAGAAACTTACAAAATTCTTAAGAGGTTGGACAGGCTAGATGCAGGAAGATTGTTCCCGATGTTGGGGGAGTCCAGAACCAGGGGTCACAGCTTAAGGATAAGGGGGAAGTCTTTTAGGACCGAGATGAGAAAACATTTCTTCACACAGAGAGTGGTGAATCTGTGGAATTCTCTGCCACAGAAGGTAGTTGAGGCCAGTTCATTGGCTATATTTAAGAGGGAGTTAGATGTGGCCCTTTTTGCTAAAGGGATCAGGGGGTATGGAGAGAAGGCAGATACAGGCTACTGAGCTGGATGATCAGCCATGATCATATTGAATGGCGGTGCAGGCTCGAAGGGCCGAATGGCCTACTCCTGCACCTATTTTCTATGTTTCTATAACCCCTGACACCCGAACTAATCAAGAATTGATGTTTATAAACCAGCATCCACAGTTCCTTATTCACAAAATGCTGGGTCTCCCGAAACGTCACCCATTCCTTCTCTCCCGAGATGCTGCCTGACCTGCTGAGTTACTCCAGCATTTTGTGAATAAATACCTTCGATTTGTACCAGCATCTGCAGTTATTTTCTTATCCACAGTTCCTTGCTACGCACCTAAATCTACACTGCTTTTTAATTAAATATATGTAAGCAATGTTTGATAGAAATTTATTTCAGCATCGAGCCATAACGCTGCATACAAATAACATAACAAATCTTAACGTGGACTTTCACCTATTAAATTAGACTTCTGAATAAAAAATAAAAATTGGATTTGAAACATCGCGGTTGTCTTCCCCGCTATGTCCAGTTCCCTCTTCACCTTTGTTTCGGTGCTTTTTTTCCGTAGACAATGGTTAAAAGATGCTCTCAAAGAAAATGACCCTTCCTCAGTGCTGCTGTTCCTTGTTGGGACAAAGAAGGATGTTAGCGTAAGTACCAATAGCCTCTGGTTTTCAGTTCAGTTTAGAGATGTAGGGGACAAACAGGCCCTTCGGCCCACCGAGTCCGTGCCGACCAGCGATCCCCCCGTACACGAGCACTATCCTACGCACACTCTAGGAATGATTTACTCATTTTACCGAAGCCAATTAAACCTACCAACCTGTACGTCTTCGGAGTGTGGGAGGAAGCTGCTGGATCTCAAAGAAAACCCACGCAGGTCACGGGGAGAACGTACAAACTTCATACAGACAGCGCCCGTAGTCAGGATTGAACCCGGGTCTCTGGCGCTGTGAGGCAGCAACTCTACCGCTGCACCACCGTGCCGCCCCGGCAGGTGATGTTTCAGATTGGAATCCTTCTTCCCGACTGGAATCGTCACCTGTCCATGTTCTCCAGAGATGCTGCCTGACCCGCTGAGTTACTCCAGCACTCTGTGAAACGTCACCTATCCATGTTCTCCTGAGATGCTGCCTGACCCGCTGAGTTACTCCAGCACTCTGTGTCTTTATAAAGACATCTTCCTCCTCGTGGTCTCCTCTCAGCTCCACTCTTCATTGCCTTTCCCTGAAATAGGAGTGACTGTGTGGGGAAATAATTGGGAGAATCGAGAACCAGAGGGCTTAGGTTTACGGTGAAGGTGGAAAGATTTTATAGGAATCTGAGGGGTAACGTTTTTTGCACAAAGGGTGGTGGGTGTATGGATCAAGCTGGGCATGTTTAGATACAGCACGGAAACAGGCCCTTCGGCCCACCAAGTCCGCGCCGCCCAGCAATCCCCGCACATTAACACTATCCTACACACACTAGGGACAGTTTTTTTTACATTTTACCCAGTCAATTAACCTACATACCTGTACGTCTTTGGAGTGTGGGAGGAAACCGAAGATCTCGGAGAAAACCCACGCAGGTCACGGGGAGAACGTACAAACTCCGTACAGACGGCGCCCGTGGTCAGGATCCAACCTGAGTCTCCGGCGCTGCATTCGCTGTAAGGCAGCAACTCTACCGCTGCGCCACCGTGCCGCTTGGAGACATGTTGGGTCTCTACTACTCTACTTGGACTCTACCGCTGTGCCACCTTCTGAAAATATGCTGACCCATTCTTCTTTGTCGTCTGCAGCCTGCTGCCCAGTATTGCCTGATAGAGAAAGATGCCATCAAAGTAGCCAAGGAAATCAAAGCTGAATATTGGGCCGTGTCTTCCCTCACAGGTGAGTGCGGTTCTGTTACTTTCTCCACAAGCCACAGCTACGATCCAACAACGCAGGCCCACCACCGACGTACCCGCACCCTTGCTTCCAGGGCCCTCCCGGATTGTCTGTCTTTGCCGGACCAACGGGAGTCACGGCCTCCGAGAGGAGTCCGACGGCACCGGAACGTTCCGCCTGGGCCGCGCGCCGAGACAGCGGCCCGCGAGGTCGGCCTCGGAGGTCGGCGATGGGAACGGATCTCCAGTGGGGCGATTTCCATCGGCCGCGGAAGTCCCGATGAGGTCGAGATCGGCCGCCTGGCCAGGCCCGGCCTGGGCAACACATTTTTGGGGGGACATCTGGGGGTGGGGGGGGGGGGGATATCATATGATCATCTTATGATCTTGTCCGGATTAAAGGAGGTGCCAGACCATTAGTTGCCAGAACATCGATGGTGGACCTGTCCCTGCAGTTGCTTGTCCCTTTATCGAAGAGAACGACGAATTAATAGACAATTGGTGCAGGAGGAGGCCATTCGGCCCTTCGAGCCAGCACTGCCATTCAATGTGATCATGGCTGATCATTCTCAATCAGTACCCCGTTCCTGCCTTCTCCCCATACCCCCTGACTCCGCTATCCTTAAGAGCTCTATCCAGCTCTCTCTTGAATGCATTCAGAGAATTGGCCTCCACTGCCTTCTGAGGCAGAGAATTCCACAGATTCACAACTCTCTGACTGAAAAAGTTTTTCCTCATCTCAGTTCTAAATGGCCGACCCCTTATTCTTAAACTGTGGCCCCTTGTTCTGGACTCCCCCAACATGGGGAACATGTTTCCTGCCTCGAACGAATTTGGGAGTGAAGAGGTGCCATTGGCAGAGACTGGATGGATAATTAGTTTGGTTGAGCGGAACGTGCTGAACTTCCAGTGATAGTGTTATGTGGAAAGGTGTTGCATCTGCTGGATGGTATAATCTCATCCAAATTTTAATACTTCATAGCAATTAAAGTGAGGATCAGTGTTTCAGGAATGAGCTGATTGGTAAAAGTAAATCAGCTGAGTTGTGAAAGTTCAGTTTTGTTATTAACTGCACAGTATCACTGGGTGGCACTGTTGAGCTATTCATCAGCGAACGTTTTAAGCTCCAAATGTCCCATCAGCTCTGTGTGGTGGAAAATGGCAGAAACAAAATCCCTGAGGTTCAATGGTACAGGACGCTCCTCGACGTACGATGCTTCGACTTACGATATTTCGGTTTTACGATGGTGCCAAAGCAATAGGCGTTCAGTAGAAACTGTGCTTCGAATGTTGATCTTTTCCCGTGCTCGCGATATGCAGTACGATACTCTCTCGTGATGCCGGGCAACGGCAGCGAACAGCAGCTACCGGTCAGCCACGCCATCATGAGTGTGAACAACCGCTTTACCCAACTGTAGGCTAATGCAAGTGTTCTCAGCACGTTTACGTTAGGCTAGGCCATGATGTTGGGTAGGTTAGGTGGCTATGATGTTGGTAGGTTAGGTGGCTCTGATGTTCGGTGGGTTAGGCGGCTATGATGTTGGGCAGGTTAGGTGGCTATGATGTTGGGTACGTTAGTTTAGTTTAGAGATACAGTGCAGAAACAGGCACTTTTAGCCCACTAGGTCCGCGCCGACCAGCGATCCTCGCACATTAACACTATCCTATACCCACTGGGGACAATGTTTACATTTACCAAGCCAATTAACCCACAATCCTGTACGTCTTTGGAGTGTGGGAGGAAACCGAAGATCTCGGAGAAAACCCACGCAGGTCACGGGAAGAACGTACAAACTCTGTACAGACGGCGCCCGTAGTCGGGATCAAACCCGGGTCTCCAGCGCTGCATTCGCTGTAAGGCAGCAACTCTACCGCTGCGCCACCGTGCCGCACACAGGTGGCTGTGTTGTTGGGTAGGTTAGGTGTTATGATGTTCGGTAGGCTATGCTAGGCTATGATGTTCGGTAGGCTAGGCTAGGCTATGATGTTCGGTAGGTTAGATGGCTATGATGTTCAGTAGGTTAGGTGTATTAAATGCATTTTCGACTTACAATATTCTTGGTTTACGATGGGTTTATCGTAAGTCGAGGAGCCTCTATACTTTATCATTATAATAGCTTGATAGTAACTGTGCCTGATCTGAACTGTATCCAAAAGAATACAATTTCACGTGTGCAGCTCAGTTCAGGGTGAGTTCATAAGGTCATAACGTCATAAGTGATAGGAGTAGAATTGCGCCATTCGGCCCATCAAGTCTACTCCGCTATTCAATCATAGCTGATCTATCTCTCCCTCCTCACCCCATTCTCCTGCTTTCTCCCCATCACCTCTGACACCAGTTACTTCCCAAAGATAGACACAAAGTGCTGGAGTCAGGGGAGGGGGCGGGTCCCCTCTTCAGTCTGAAGAAGGGTCTCGACCCGAAACGTCACCCATTCCTTCTCTCCAGAGACGCCGCCCGTCCCCGCTGAATTCCTCCAGCATTTCGTGTCAACCTTCGATTTAAACCGGCACCTGCAGTTCCTTCCTACACTCCTCTGGTCTTCATCCGCAGGTGAGAACGTGAATGAGTTCTTCTTCCGCGTGGCCTCGTTGACCTTTGAAGCCAACGTTTTGGCCGAGCTGGAGAAGACTGGCCCTCGGAGGATCGGAGACGTTGTCCGTGAGTATAGTCCTTGACCAAAGCTCAAAGAATCCCTTGTCAATGGTGGACATTCAGCTCTGGCAGTAGAGAGGGAGGGGTGATGAATAGAATATGCCCAGTGTAGTGTAGGGCGGCACGGTGGCGCAGCGGTAGAGTTGCCGCCTCCAGGCGAATGCAGCGCCGGAGACCCGGGTTCCATCCTGACTACGGGCGCCGTCTGTACGGAGTTTGTACGTTCTCCCCGTGGGTTTTCTCCGAGATCTTCAGTTTGCGCCCACACTCCAAAGACGTGCAGGTTTGTAGGTTAATTGGCTTGGTAAATGTAAAGGTTGTCCCTAGTGGTTAATGTGCGGGGATCGCTGGTCGACGCGGACCCGGTGGTTCGAAAGGCCTTGTTTCCGCGCTATATCTCTAAAGTCCCAGCGACCTGCGAATCGAGAACCAGACGATGTCGGTTTATGGTGGGGGGTGGGGGGTGGGGGGGAACACGGACTTTATAGGAACCTGAGGGGCAACTTTTTCAAGCAAAGGGTAGTGGGTGAATGGAACGAGTTGCCGGAGGAGGTAGTTGAGGCAGGGACTATCACAACGTTTAAGAAACATTTAGACAGGTACATGGATAGGCTAGACTTAGAGGGATCGGGCAAGTGGGTCTAGTGTAGATGGGACATGTTGGTCGGTGTGGGCAAGTTGGGCCTAAGGGCCTGTTTCCACACTGTATGACTCTATGGCACAAAGTGCTGGAGTAACTCAGCGGATCAGGCAGCATCTCTGGAGCACGGGGAGAACGTACAAACTCCGTACAGACAGCGCCCGTAGTCAGGTCTCTGGCGCTGTGAGGCAGCAGCTCTACCCGCTGCGCCACCGTGCCGCCCTATTTCAGAATGTTTTTGTCAAATAGGAGCAAAGAGGTCCTTCTACAGTTGTACCGGGCCCTGGTGAGACCGCACCTGGAGTACTGTGTGCAGTTTTGGTCTCCAAATTTGAGGAAGGATATTCTTGCTATGGAGGGCGTGCAGCGTAGGTTCACTAGGTTAATTCCCGGAATGGCGGGACTGTCGTATGTTGAAAGACTGGAGCGATTGGGCTTGTATACACTGGAATTTAGAAGGATGAGGGGGGATCTTATTGAAACATATAAGATAATTAGGGGATTGGACACATTAGAGGCAGGAAACATGTTCCCAATGTTGGGGGAGTCCAGAACAAGGGGCCACAGTTTAAGAATAAGGGGTAGGCCATTTAGAACGGAGATGAGGAAGAACTTTTTCAGTCAGAGAGTGGTGAAGGTGTGGAATTCTCTGCCTCAGAAGGCAGTGGAGGCCAGTTCGTTGGATGCTTTCAAGAGAGAGCTGGATAGAGCTCTTAAGGATAGCGGAGTGAGGGGGTATGGGGAGAAGGCAGGAACGGGGTACTGATTGAGAGTGATCAGCCATGATCGCATTGAATGGCGGTGCTGGCTCGAAGGGCTGAATGGCCTACTCCTGCACCTATTGTCTATGGTCTATTGTCTATTGTCTATTATAATATCTGCATTTAGAAACACTGATTTTGTTTTTCCACTGCAGGCCTCAACAATAACGATAAAAGCTTCTCTAGAAATGGGAAGAAGTCCAAGCCGACCTGCTGCCAGTGAGCGGGATCGCCAACGAGAGAGGTCACCTGTTGCACTAAACTCCTACTTTAACCAAAGATTTAGTCGCGCCAATATAGTATTGGCTCCAGCGATCACCGTCGTAGTAAGAAAACTTGTAAGGTCTGGCGGAATGTGAGGGATTTGCAAGGTTCCTTGCTTGTGAACTGTCCCAAATCATCGCTGTAAAATCACTGCCATTTAATAATAATAATCGCACACCCCGCTCTCTGTACCAAGGGGAGGAAATAACGGTACGGTTTACCAGCGCCCACTTTGATGTCGACCGGGTCAAAGTCGTCAGTCATCAGTTTAGTTTACTGTCACGTGTACCGAGGTAGAGCAAAAAGCTTTGTTGTTGCGTGCTAACCAGTCAGCGGAAAGACAATACGTGATCACAATCGAGCCAGGGCGATCACGGTGGCGCAGCGGTAGAGTTGCTGCCTTACAGCGAATACAGCGAATGCAGCGCCGGGTTCGATCCCGACTACGGGCGCCGTCTGTGCGGAGTTTGTACGTTCCCCCCGTGACCCGCCTGGGTTTTCTCCGAGATCTTCGGTTTCCTCCCACACTCCAAAGACGTACAGGTTTGTAGGTTAATCGGCTTGGTATAAGTGTGAATTGTCCCCAGTGTGCGTGTAGGATAGCGTTAGTGTGCGGGGATCGCCGGTCGGCACGGACTCGGTGGGCCGAAGGGCCTGTTTCCATGCTGTATCCCAGGTCTCTGGCGCTGTACGGCAGCAACTCTACTGCTGTACCATCGTGATATCAATTTAATTTTAATTAGAAAGAAAATATGCCTTATCTCTGTACAGAACACATTTCCGATGATTGAATCTATGTCACACATGATTCGTGCATTTATTGACAACAGGCGAGACAAATTTGATTCGTTCAGGATTTTAGCAAACTAGCAGATCTTTTTCCAATTGGAAATTAAATGCGGGCAGATTTAACTTTTGGTTTGGTTGGAAACGGCTGCCTTTTGCAAGGTGATCTTCATTGAGTTCAACAGAAAGAAATATCGAGCAGATTGTAAAAAGGCCCATTGATACATAACTAGGCTGTTTCCAAAATCCTGCAAAAGTTAAACTCTTCCTTGGTAGTGGTGTTGCTTTGTTTAGGTAAACTGTACTCTCCTTGAAGACTAGTACAGGCGCTCCCCAACATAGGTTCAGTTCAGTTTAGAGATACAGCGCGGAAACAGGCCCTTCGGCCCACTGAGTTCGTGCCGACCAGCGATCCCCGCACGCTAATACTATCCCACACACACACTTGGAACAATTTACAATTGTAACCGCCAATTAACCTACAAACCTGTATGTCTTTGGAGTGTGGGAGAAAACCTACGCAGGTCACGGGGAGAACGTACAAACTCCGTACAGACAGCGCCCGTAGTCAGGATGGAACCCGGGTCTCCGGCGCTGCGAGGCAGCAACTCTACCGCTGCGCCACCGCCCCTTGTTCCAGGAATCCTCAAGTAACCCGGAGTCACCATCCCCATCCCCTGTTGGAAAGAACTCTCCGAGAGTATTCACTGGTCTCAGTGGCATCTCCATGCATCCAGGCCACTTTCTGCAGTGCACGGCCTTAGAGTCATAGAGTGACACCGCTTAGAAACAGGCCCTTCGGCCCAACTTGCCCACACCGGCCAACAATGTCCCAGCTACATTTGTCCCACCTGCCTGCGTTCGCCCCATATCCCCCCAAACCTGTCCCCTCCATGTACCTGTCCAAATATAGACACAAAATGCAGGAGTAACTCAGTGGGTCAGGCAGCATCTCTGGAGAGAAGGAATGGGTGACGTTTTGGGTCAAGACCCTTCTTCAGACTGTCCAAATGTTTCTTAAACATTGCAGTAGTCCCTGCCTCAACTACTTCCTCCGGCAGTTTGTTTTGTAAGGAAATAGCAGGCACAGACATTTAAAACGTTATTGATAATTCAGTCAACTAGTTTCAAGAGTGCCATTGATAGAAGAATACTGAATTCACAGTTTATAACATCTTAATCAAATCTATTCACAATGAGTGAAAATGTTTGCCAATGCATTGAAGACATAAATTAATACCCAGTTGTTGGGGGATTGGATTCATTTGTCTGTTATTAGGAGAATAAACGTTTAGGAATTTAATCCCATCAGGTGAAAACTAAAAAAAGGGCCCCGACCCAAAACATCACCAATCAATGTTCTCCAGAGATGCTGCCTGACCCGCTGAATTACTCCAGCACTCTGTGAAACATCACCAATCAATGTTCTCCAGAGATGCTGCCTGACCCGCTGAATTACTCCAGCACTCTGTGAAACATCACCAATCAATGTTCTCCAGAGATGCTGCCTGACCCGCTGAGTTACTCCAGCACTCTGTGAAACGTCACCCATTCCTTCTCTCCAGAGATGCTGCCTGACCCGCTGAGTTACTCCAGCACTCTGTGAAACGTCACCTATCCATGTTCTCCAGAGATGCTGCCTGACCCGCTGAGTTACTCCAGTACTTTGTGTCTTTTTTGTTAGGTTCCAAACTAAAGCCCACAAGTCCAAAATTGAACTCAACAAATCAATGTGAACTTTGGGCTAAAAGGGTGATGGTTATTTCTAGACGGGTACATGTTTAGGATAGGTGTACTCTTGCCCAGAGTACTGGAATCGAGAAGCTGTAAGGCTCTGACTCTATGACAATCGTGTGGAATATATATTGGTGGAGACAAAGTTAGATCCTCCGTGTGTGTGTGTGTGGTTGCCTTGGTTGCGTGTCTTTGTCTGTATTATTCCTTTTTATGATAATATTTTGTTGATTGCCCTAGCTTTGTGCTCCCCAACCTGGTTTTTCATCTCACTGTAGAGCTGTACTTTTTCTTGTAATAAAGATCATTTTGTCACTTTAAGATTTGTGTGTTATTCCTTTATATGATCGTATTTTAATGACTTGAGTCTGAAGAAGGGTCTCGACCCGAAACGTCACCCATTCCTTCTCTCCAGAGATGCTGCCTGTCCCGCTGAGTTACTCCAGCATTTTTTGTCTGGACTCTGAGGGGACTTTGGGTATATTACCAGGAGCTGAAGGGAAGGCAATCAAGTGGGGCTGTAAAAGGATGTTTAGTTTAGTTTTAGAGATACAGCACGGAAACAGGCCCTTCGGCCCACCGAGTCCACACAATGACCAACGATCCCCGCACATTAACACTATCCCACACACACTAGGGACAATTTACACATGCACAAAGCCAATTAAGCTACAAACCTGTACGCCTTTGGAGTGTGGGAGGAAACCGAAGATCTCGGAGAAAACCCACGCAGGTCATGAGGAGAACGTACAAACTCCGTACAGACAGCACCTGTCGTTTAGGGTAGCAACCCGCCTCCCGGCCCGGGCGGCCGCCATTAGTGGAGCGGGAGCACGTGGCCGCTGGCTGGGTGAGGTCACGTGGGGCGCGGGGCGGTGATGTCACCTTGTCCTGTATTTGGGAGGGAGATAGTTGGCAACCCTATTAATCAATGACAATGGTGGAGGGAGACACAATAGTGGCATGTCAGAGATGTTTGGTTGGGCATGTGGATATGCGGGGAATGAAGAAATTTGTTTTAGGTTAGATTAGAGATACTGTACGGAAACAGGCCCTTCGGCCCACCATGTCCGTGCCGTCCAGCGATTCCCACACATTAACACTATCCTACACACACCGAGGACAATTTTTACATTTACCAAGCCATACCTACATACCTGTACATCCTTGGAGTGTGGGAGGAAACTGAAGACCTTGGAGAAAACCCACGCAGGTCACGGGGAGAACGTTCAGACTCCGTACAGACAGCGCCCGTAGTCGGGATCGAACCCGGGTCTCTGGCGCTGCAAGTGCTGTAAGGCAGCAACTCTACCGCTGCGCCACCGTGACCGTCCATATATGGATTATTGATTTTGGCATCATGCTCAGCACGAACATTGTGGGCCGAATGGCCTGTTCCTGTGCTGTACTGTTCTGTTCTGTTCTACGTTCCAATGAATGATTAACAAAGTCTCTCGTTCTGCAGCACAGCCCAAGAAATAAAGGACCCTTTCTCAAACATCTTTTACCTGTTGGTGGGCAAGTTGGACCGAAGAGTCTGTTTCCACGCTGTACCACTCCATGACTTTATTACATAGGGCGGCACGGTGGCGCAGCGGTAGAGTTGCTGCCTTACAGCGCCGGAGTCCCGGGTTCGATCCCGACTACGGGTGCTGTCTGTATGGAGTTTGTACGTTCTCCACGTGACCTGCGTGGGCTTTCTCCTGTCTTCAGTTTCCTCCCACACTCCAAAGACGTACAGGGTTGTAGGCTAATTGGCTTGGTATAAATGTAAAAACATGTCCCTAGTGTGTGTAGGGTTAGTGTTAGTGCACGGGGATCGCTGGTCGGCGCGGACCCGGTGGGCCGAAGGACCTGTTTCCGCGCTGTATCTCTAAAACTAAAACTGAAACTAAAACTTTCTATCTCTTGAGTCCCGATCAATAAAAGAGAGACTTTGAGATGGATATTTCACTTGGGTTTATTGACCTGAGTCCCAAAGTCTTTGAAGCTCTCCAGGTACTTGTTGTTAAACTGAGGCTGCAAGAAGTCGGGCACACAGGTTGAACATTTGTACTTCTCTTTGATCTGCCTCCCTCCCTCCGTGTCTTCAATGCAAATCGCAGCGATCCCTGTGAAGGCAACAAGAACATAATAGAGGTGAGGGAGTCTGAAGAAGGGTCTCAACCAGAAACGTCACCAAACCTTTTTGTCCGGAGATGCTGCCTGACCCGCTGAGTTACC
Organism: Rhinoraja longicauda; assembly: GCF_053455715.1. Classification (NCBI taxonomy): domain Eukaryota; kingdom Metazoa; phylum Chordata; class Chondrichthyes; order Rajiformes; family Arhynchobatidae; genus Rhinoraja; species Rhinoraja longicauda. The sequence continues at coordinate 5,169,887 of NC_135978.1, forward strand.
CCAGCACTCTGTGAAACGTCACCTATCCATGTTCTCCACAGATGCTGCCTGACCCGCTGAGTTACTCCAGCACTCTGTGAAACGTCACCTATCCATGTTCTCCACAGATGCTGCCTGAGCCGCTGAGTTACTCCAGCACTCTGTGAAACGTCACTTATCCATGTTCTCCACAGATGCTGCCTGACCCGCTGAGTTACTCCAGTACTCTGTGTCTATCTTCGGTGTAAACCAGCACCTGTTGTTCCTTCCTACACATGTCTTTTGTTTAGTTTAGTTTATTCTATTTAAAACAAGGAGCCACAGTTTAAGAATAAGCGGTCGGCCATTTAGGACGGAGATGAGGAAAAACTTTTTCACTCAGAGAGTTGTGAATCTGTGGAATTCTCTGCCTCAGAAGGCAGTGGAGGCCAATTCTCTGAATGCATTCAAGAGAGATCCAGATAGAGCTCTTAATGATAGCGGAGTCAGGGGGTATGGGGAGAAGGCAGGAACGGGGCACTGATTGTAGCTGATCAGCCATGATCACAGTGAATGGCGGTGCTGGCTTACTCCTTACGAATGGCCTACTCCTTACGAGGTACAATGAAAAGCTTTTGTTGCCTGCTAACTAGTCAGCGAAAAGATTATAGATGATTACAATTGGGCCGTCCACAGTGTACAGATCCTGTACATGATAAAGGGAATAACGTTCAGTGCAAGATAAAGTCCAGTAAAGTCAGATCAAAATGGTGCAAGGGTCTCCAGTGAGGTAGATAGTAATCCAGTACTGCTCACTGGTCGCTGGTAGAATGATCCAATTGCCTGCACTGGTGAACGCAAGCTGAAGTCCCCATTCCTCTCCATAATATTAGTTTAGTTTAAAGATACAGTGCGGAAACAGGCCCTTCGGCCCACTGAGTCCGCGCCGACCAGCGATCCCCGCACACTAACACTATCCTACGCACACTGGGGACAAATTACAATTTTATCGAAGGCATTTAACCCACAAACCTGCACGTCTTTGGAGTGTGGGAGGAAACCGGAGCACCCGGAGAAACCAAACAGGGTCACGGGGAGAACGTACAAACTCCGTACAGACAGCACCCGTAGTCAGAATCGAATCGGGGTCTCTGGCGCTGTGAGGCAGCAACTCTATCGCTGCACCACTGCGCCGCCTATAATTGATTGATAGAAGAAGGGTCTCGACCCGAAATGTCACCCATTCCTTCTATCCTTAGATGCCTGTCCCGCTGAGTTACTCCAGCATTTTGTATCTGTCTTCGGTGTAAACCTGCATCTGCAGTTCCTTCCTGCGCATATAATTGATTGATGATTGACCCAGTGTTTCCACCCTACCTGCTACTGTTCCACCTTCTTGTTCAATGAGTGTTACGGCTGCCTTCATTGTTCCCCCCGTCTCCACCCATTGATCCACCACCAGGATTCGCAAACCTGAAATAATAATGATGTGCAAAGTATTTTATTAAGTTATCTCTCCCGTTCCTTGCCTTGCTGGAAGGTACAAATGAGAGCAATGGCCGACCGTGTAATGATACCTTATGTTCATTGACAGAGTCACGTGGCACGGTTGGCACGGTGGCGCAGCGGTAGACAATAGACAATAGGTGCAGGAAGAGGCTATTCGGCCCTTCGAGCCAGCGCCACCATTCAATGTGATCATGGCTGATCATTCTCAATCAGTACCCCGTTCCTGCCTTCTCCCCATACGCCCTGACTCCGCTATCCTTAAGAGCTCTATCTAGCTCTCTCTTGAATGCATTCAGAGAATTGGCCTCCACTGCCTTCTGAGGCAGAGAATTCCACACCTTCACCACTCTCTGACTGAAAAAGTTTTTCCTCATCTCAGTTCTAAATGGCCTACCCCTTATTCTTAAACTGTGGCCCCTTGTTCTGGACTCGCCCAACATTGGGAAACATGTTTCCTGCCTCTAACGTGTCCAACCCCTTAATAATCTTATACGTTTCGATAAGATCCCCTCTCATCCTTCTAAATTCCAGTGTATACAAGCCTAGTCGCTCCAGTCTTTCAACATATGACAGTGCCGCCATTCCGGGAATTAACCTAGTAAACCTACGCTGCACGCCCTCAATAGCAAGAATATCCTTCCTCAAATTTGGAGACCAAAACTGCACACAGTACTCCAGGAGCGGTCTCACTAGGGCCCTGTACAACTGCAGAAGGACCTCTTTGCTCCTATACTCAACTCCTCTTGTTATGAAGGCCAACATTCCATTGGCTTTCTTCACTGCCTGCTGTACCTGCATGTTTCCTTTCAGTGACTGATGCACTAGGACACCCAGATCTCGTTGTACGTCCCCTGTGCCTAGTGGTAGAGTCGCTACCTCACAGCGTCAGAGACCAGATACACTCAGGTTCGATCCCGACTACAGGCGCTGCCTGTACGGAGTTTGTACGTTCTCCCCGTGACCACGTGGGTTTTCTCTGGGTGTGCTGGTTTCCTCCCACACTCCAAAGACGTACGGGTTTGTAGGTTAATTGTCCCTAGTGTGTAGGATAGAACTGTTGTACAGGGTGATCGCTGGTCGGCACTGACTCGATGGGCCTGTTTCCTCACCATATATCTAAACCTAACTAAGCATGCAAACAGGAGTGAGCTTAGTTGATATTACATTTCTTGGCCAGTGAACTACAGTGTACTAGAGTCAAGGGTTGAGAGTGAAGATAGACACAAAAAGCTGGAGTAACTCAGCGGGACAGGCAGCATCTGCCTTAAACATATCCACTGACTTGGCCTCCACAGCCTTCTGTGGCAATGAGTTCCACAGATTCGCCACCCTCTGACTAAAGAAATTCCTCCTCATCTCCTTCCTAAAGGAACGTCCTTTAACTCTGAGGCTGTGCCCTCTGGTCCTGGACTCTCCCACTTGTGGAAACATCCTCTCCACGTCCACTCCAGCCAAGCCTTTCTTTAAAAGACAATTGGACAGATATGTAAATAGAAAGGACTAGGAGAACTCTGGACCCAATACAGGCAGATGGGATGTCCAGTGTACCAACATGGTCAGCATGGATAGGTTGGGCCGAACGGCCTGTTTCCATACTGTATAGCTCTATGAGTTTTTACTTTACTTTAGACTTCGGAGATACAGTATGGAAACAGGCCCACTGAGTCCTACACACATTGTTTTAAATGGAAGCCAATTAACCTGGGTATTTATTTCACAAAATGCTGGAGTAACTCAGCAGGTCAGGCAGCATCTCAGGAGAGAAGGAATGGTTGACGTTTCGGGTCGAGACCCTTCTACAAACCTACAAAGCTGCACGTCTTTGGAGTGTGGGAGGAAACCGGAGCACCCGGAGAAAACCCACGCAGGTCACGGGGAGAACGTACAAACTCCGCACAGACAGCACCCGTGGTCGGGATGGAACCCGGGGTTCTCCGGCGCTGTGAGGCAGCAACTCTACCGCTGCGCCACCGTGCCGCCCTGTGACTCTTTGAATGTGAGTCAGTGACTTCCACGTGCTAGGAATACTGTGAAGTTGCGCGTGACGTTGTACCGACCTGCCCTAACCACATCGTCACGCATCTCCAACATCTTCTGTCGACCGGTGTAGTCAGTGTAGGCCGTGCTCCTGGTGGCCACACACAGGTGACCTTCCTTCCGTACCGTCACAAACCCTTTCCCAAGGCTGTGGGCAATGGCCGCTCCTGGAATGACGCAAAATATGTCAAAGACAGACCCCCCCCAAAATGCTGGAGTCACTCAGCGGGACAGGCAGCATCTGTGGAGAGAAGATAGACACAGAGTGCTGGAGTAACTCAGCGGGACAGACAGCATCTCTGGAGAGAAGATAGACACAAAATGCCGGAGTTACTCAGCAGGTCGGGCAGCATCTCTAGAGAAAAAGGAATAGGTGACGTTTCGGATCGAGACCCTTCTTCAGAACTGCAGGTGCTGTTTTTGTACCGAAGATGGACACAGAATGCTGGAGTTACTCAGTGGGTCGGGCAGCATCTCTGGAGAAAAAGGAATAGGTGACATTTCGGGTCGGATCATTTCTTCAGTCTAGGGAGCCTTCATGTGGAGCCCTTTTATTTTAGAGTAATGTAGTGATTCTCCATCAAGGATTTCAAGGAGAAGTTTAGTTTAGTTTGAGCTAGACACGAAACGCTGGAGTAACTCAGCTGGACAGGTAGCATCTCTGGAGAGAAGGAATGGGTGACGTTTCGGGTTGAGACCCTTCTTCAGACTCACCCGAAATGTCACCCATTAACTTCTCTCCAGAGTTGCTGCCTGACCCGCTGAGTTACTCCAGCATTTTGTGTCCATCTTCAGTGTAAAGCAGCATCTGCAGTTCCTTCCGACAAATAAAATATGTGCATTTTATTTGTAGGAAGCCCAGCGGTATGAACATTGACTTCTCCAACTTTAGATAGTCCCTCTGTCCCTCTCTTCCCCTCCCCCTTCCCAGTTCTCCCTCTATCTTCCTGTCTCCACCTATATCCTTCCTTTGTCCCGCCCCCCTGACATCAGTCTGAAGAAGGGTCTCGACCCGAAACGTCACCCATTCCTTCTCTCCTCAGATGCTGCCTGACCCGCTGAGTTACTCCAGCATTTTGTGAATAAATACCTTCGATTTGTACCAGCATCTGCAGTTATTTTCTTACAAATAAAATATGGCAAATTTGTCAAAGGCAGGAGAATGGGGTTGAGAGGGGAAAATAGGTCAGCCATGTTTGAATGGCAGAGTAGACTAAATGGGCTGAATGGCCTAGTTCTGCTCCTATGTCTTATGGTCTTATGATCTAAAGCGATCTGGATCTGAGTGTTTGGGTGTCGGGGGTTATGGGGAGAAGGCGGGAGAATGGGTTTGAGAGGGAGAGATAGAAAAGCCATGATCGAATGGCGGATAGACTCGATGGGCTGAACGGTCTTACTCTGCTCCTACAACTCATGAACTCATGAGCGGAGACACGAGAGACTGTGGAATCTTGTCTGAAACTACAAAGTGCTGGAGGAACTCAATAGGTCAGGCAGCATCTGTGGATGCAATGGACAGATGATTTTATCCTTTAGAATTTAGAGATGCAGCGCGGAAATAGGCCCTTCGGCCCACTGAGTCCGCGCCGCCCAGCCATCACCCTGTACACTAGCACTGTCCTACACACTGGGGACAATTTACAGTTTGGTCCATCAACCTACAAACCTGCACGTCTTTGGAATGTGGGAGGAAACCGGAGCGCCCGTAGAAAGCCCACGCAGGTCACGGGGAGAACGTACAAACTCTGTACAGACAGCGCCCGTAGTTAGGATTGAACCCAGAGTTCTGGCGCTGTGAGGCAGCAACTCTACTGTCCAAATTGTTAAATTCACATCTTCTGTCTTCACTCTCCCTCAGAGAAAAGGAATAGGTGACGTTTCGGATCAAGATGTTAGATAGAGCTCTAGGGGGCTCGCGGAATCAAGGGGTATGGGGAGAAGGCAGGCACGGGTTACTGGTTGTGGATGATCAGCCATGATCACAATGAATGGCGGTGCTGGCTCGAAGGGCCGAATGGCCTCCTCCTGCACCCATTTTCTATGTTTCTGTATCTATGAGACCCTTCTTCCGACCCTATTCCTTCTCTCCAGAGATGCTGCCTGACCCGCTGAGTTACTCCAGCTGCTTGTGTGTAAGATTATTAAGGGGTTGGACACGTTAGAGGCAGGAAACATGTTCCCAATGTTGGGGGAGTCCAGAACAAGGGGCCACAGTTTAAGAATAAGGGGTGGGCCATTTGGAACGGAGATGAGGAAAAACCTTTTCAGTCAGAGAGTTGTGAATCTGTGGAATTCTCTGCCTCAGAAGGCAGTGGAGGCCAATTCTCTGAATGCATTCAAGAGAGAGCTGGATAGAGCTCTTAAGGACAGCGGAGTCAGGGGGTATGGGGAGAAGGCAGGAATGGGGTACTGATTGAGAACGATCAGCCATGATCACATTGAATGGCGGTGCTGGCTCGAAGGGCCGAATGGCCTCCTTCTGCACCTATTGTATATTGCCTATTCTGTCTGCCATCGGTTTACACCAGCATCTGCAGTTCCTTCCTACACAAGTGTACAGTCCTGGCCTTGTGCCTGTCCTCCAAATGGAAGATCAGTTGTTGCACTTAACACATTAATTAATGTCAGTGCCTTGGCAACACGGCTTTCTTCACCACAACAGCTTGTGTTTGTACAGCATCTTTCATATGGTAAAACATCCCAAGGCATTTCACAGGAACATTATCAAGCAACATTTGACAAAGCCACAGTTAGGCATTTCATTACAGAGGACCAAAACCTTGCCTTAAACAGTTTATATTCTGTGTCCACGCTCCCCTCCCCATCTCTGTACACCTCCCGACTCCGAATGTCACATTTCCCTTCTATACTGAAGAAAGACTCAAAATGCTGGAGTAACTCAGCAGGACAGGCAGCATCTCTGGAGAGAAGGAATGGGTGACGTTTTGGCTCAAGACCCTTCTTCAGACTGAGAGTTTCGGTCTTACCAACAACTAGAGAGCAGTCCTAAGCTACCATCTACCTCATTGGAGACCCCCAGACTATCTTTGATCAGACTTTACCTTTTTCACGCTATTCCTTTATCATGTATCTGTACACTGTGGATTGTAAGCATGTATTGTCTGTCTACTGACTGCGCTAGCACGCAACAAAAGCTTTTCACTGTACCTCGGTACACGTGACAATAAACTAAAATGACCTAAACTGAACATTATTCAGTATAAGAAGATAACTGCAGATGCTGGTACAAATCGAAGGTATTTATTCACAAAATGCCGCAGTAACTCAGCAGGTCAGGCAGCATCTCGGGAGAGAAGGAATGGGTGACGTTTCGGGTCGAGACCCTTCTTCAGACTGATGTCAGGGGGGCGGGACAAAGGAAGGATATAGGTGGAGACGGGAAGATAGAGGGAGATCTGGGAAGGAGGAGGGGACGGGAGGGACAGAGGAACTATCTAAAGTTCCTCTAAAGTTCTATCTAAACATTATTCACTTTATTTCCATTATCACCTTGGTACACAGTGACATGGTGGCACAGCGGTAGAGTCGCTGCCTCACAGCGTTCGAGCCCGACTACGGGCGCTGTCTGTACGGAGTTTGCACGTTCTCCCCATGACCTGCGTGGGTTTCCTCCCACACTCCAAAGACGTGCAGGTTTGTAGGTTAATTGGCTTGGTATAATTATAAATTGTCCCTGGTGTGTGTAACATATAACATATAACAACTACAGCATGGAAACAGGCCTGTCCGGCCCTACCAGTCCACGCCGACCATTCTCCCTGACCTAGTCTCATCTACCTGCACTCAGACCATAACCCTCCAATCCCCTCCTATCCATATACCTATCCAATTTACTCTTAAATAATAAAATCGAGCCAGCCTCCACCACTTCCACCGGAAGCCCATTCCATACAGCCACAACCCTCTGAGTAAAGAAGTTCCCCCTCATGTTACCCCTAAACCTTTGTCCCTCAATTCTGAAGCTATGTCCCCTTGTTGGAATCTTCCCCACTCTCAAAGGGAAAAGCCTACCCACGTCAACTCTGTCCGTCCCTCTCATAATTTTAAAAACCTCTATCAAGTCCCCCCTCAACCTTCTACGCTCCAAAGAATAAAGACCCAACCTGTTCAACCTCTCTCTGTAGCCTAAGTGCTGAAACCCAGGCAACATTCTAGTAAATCTCCTCTGTACCCTCTCCATTTTGTCGACATCCTTCCTATAATTTGGCGACCAGAACTGCACACCATACTCCAGATTCGGCCTCACCAATGCCCTGTACAATTTCAACATTACATCCCAACTTCTATACTCGATGCTCTGATTTATAAAGGCAAGCATACCAAACGCCTTCTTCACCACCCTAGGATAGTGTTAGTGTGCGGCGGTCGGCGGGGAATCACTAAACTAATCTAAACAAATCTAAACTAAACGGGGCAATAGACTAAACTAAAAAACTCAGAACTAAAACCTGTCCTTTGTCTCCAGAGATGCTGCCTGACCCGCTGAGTTACTCCAGTGCCATGTGTCTATCTCGCGTATAAACCAGCATCTGCGGTTCTTTGATTGTACATTCTGTTTGGAAGCCAGTTGGCATTAATGCTTCGTCACTGCTTGCTGTGTCTCACTCTCACACCGTGAGTTTGTGTGGCCGCGACGTCGATCCTTGGAGGCATTAGAGTGAGTTCACCGTTAAAACTGTGAAGGGGGAGAAAAATAATAACAGCGTGGCTGTTTATCGTGGGATGAAACAGTGCCTTAGTTGAGTAACTAACTGCATGCCGATCACTAACTCCCTGGAGAACTTCTTCAGTCTGAAGAAGGGTCTCGACCCAAAACGTCACCCATTCCTTCTCTCCCGAGATGCTGCCTGACCTGCTGAGTTACTCCGGCATTTTGTGAATAAATACCTTCGATCTGTACCAGCATCTGCAGTTATTTTCTTACACCAACTCCCTGGGAGTTCCTTGCTGTTCACAGCTTCAGAAAAACTTGTGAATGGGAGCTGAGGGTCATCAATCACCCTGGCAACTGGGCCAGCGTCCACCATGCTGCTGACTTTATGTTGGCGGAGGAAAAAAAACCTGCAGATGCTGGTTTCAATCGAAGGTAGACACGAAATGCTGGAGTAACTCAGCGGGTCAGGCAGCATCTCTGGAGAGAAGGAATGGGTGACGTTTCAGGTCGAGGCCCTTCTTCCGACTGGTGTTGGGGTAGGACCGCCCTTGTCCCGTATTAGGGGTGCGCTGTAGGCCCAGATGCAGTAGGCCCAGATGCAGTAGGCCCAGATGCAGTAGGCCCAGATGCAGTAGGCCTGGACACTGGAGGCCCGGACACTGTAGGCCCGGACACTGTAGGCCCGGACACTGTAGGCCCGGACACTGTAGGCCCGGACACTGTAGGCCCGGACACTGTAGGCCCGGACACTGTAGGCCCGGACGGTGTAGGCCCGGACGGTGTAGGCCCGGACACTGTAGGCCCGGACACTGTAGGCCCGGACACTGTAGGCCCGGACACTGTAGGCCCGGACACTGTAGGCCCGGACGGTGTAGGCCCGGACAGTGTAGGCCCGGACAGTGTAGGCCCGGGTGCAGCCTAACGGAGGTTGCGTAGCAACCCCCCTCCCGACCCGGGCGGCTGCCATTGGTGGAGCGGGAGCACGTGGGGTCACATGGGGTGCGGGGCGGTGACGTCACCTCGTCCCTTATTTGGGAATGAGATAGTTGGTAGCTCCAGTTGGCGCGGACTCGGTGGGCCGAAGGGCCTGTTTCCGCGCTGTATCTCTAAACTAAACTGAACAAATAATAAAAGATGGCGGCAACATACCAAGTATGAAACCCATTGCATCGATCCCCGCTACGAGGTCTATGCTGTCGTTTTGGAATGGACGGACCAAGTCTTCAACACAGTCCTGAAGGGCCTTAAAAAGGAACAAAAGAGGAATATTTAATGACCTTCCAGGACATGAAGCTGATATCACATCGATACTGGCGTTCCCGATGTGAACGTCAGCAAGACCAGACGTAGACTCGCCGACCATAGAAACATGGAAAATAGGTGCAGGAGGAGGCCATTCTGCCCTTCGAGCCAGCACCGCCATTCAATATGATCATGGCTGATCATTCACAATCCGTACCCCGCTTCTGCCTTCTCCCCATATCCCTTTGATTCTGTTTCGCTGAATTCCCCCACTCTCAGTCTGCCAAGGCCGACATGATCTCCCGGTTGCTCCTCCTTCCCATTCCCACACAGACCTTTCTATCCTGGGCCTCCTCCACTGTCAGAGTGAGGCCTCACCTAAACTGGGGGAACAGGGCCTCATATTTCGCTTGGGCAGCTTACACCCCAGCGGTATGAACATTATTGGAGTCATACTGCTTGGAAACAGGCCCTTCGGCCCAACTTGCCCACACTGGCCAACATATCCCAGCTACACTAGTCCCACTTGCCTGCGTTTGGCCCATATCCCTCCAAACCTGTCCTATCCATGTAACTGTCTAACTGCTTCTTAAACGTTGGGATAGTCCCTGCCTCAGCTACCTCCTCCGGCAGCTCGTTCCATACACCTACCACCCTTTGCGTGAAAAAGTTACCCCCTCAGATTCCTATTAAATCTTACCGCCTTCACCTTAAGTCCTCTGGTCCTCGATCCCCCCCACTCTGTGCGTCAAGCCCGATTTATTCCTGTCATGATTTTTCCCATTACTTTCAGTCTGAAAAAGGCTCCCAACTAGGGTTGCCAACTGTCCCGTATTAGCCGGGACGTCCCGTATTTTGGGCTAAATTTGTTTGTCCCGTACGGGACCGCCCTGGTCCCGTATTAGGCCGCTGTCGGCCGGGACGCTGCGGCGTGGGGGCCGCAGTGGGCCCGGACAGTGTAGACTAATGGAGCGTGTTCGGGGAGTGGGGCCGAGTGTGTTCGCCTGACGGAGGTTGCGTAGCAGCCCGCCTCCCGACCTGGGCGGCCGCCATTGGTGCAGCGGGAGCACGTGGCCGGTGGGCTGGGTGAGGTCACGTGGGGCGCGGGGCGGTGACGCCACCTTGTCCCGTATTGGGGAGTGAGATGGTTAGCAACCCCTAGTCACCAACTGACGTCCATTACAAACCGCCTGACTGCCACACTTATCTTGACTAGACTTCTCCCCACTCTGAAAGGCAGATGGATCCTAACCTGAAACGTCACCCATTCCTTCTCTCCAGAGATACCGCCTGACCTGCTGAGTTACTCCAGCAATTTGTGTCTATCAAAATTGATAAAGATCTTTTTGCTGGAATACTAAGATGGTTTGAACTTCCTTCCCGGTGACACAGTAGGTGGATAGGAACAAGCGGAGTTAAACACAGAGTGCTGGAGTAACTCAGCGGGTCAGGCAGCATCTTATCGAAACATGCAAGATTATTAAGGGGTTGGACACGTTAGAGGCAGGAAACATGTTCCCAATGTTGGGGGAGACAAGAACCTGGGGCCACAGTTTAAGAATAAGGGGTAGGCCATTTAGAACAGAGAGTTGTGAATCTGTGGAATTCTCTGCCTCAGAAGGCAGTGGAGGCCAATTCTCTGAATGCATTCAAGAGAGAGCTAGATAGAGCTCTTAAGGATAGCGGAGTCAGGGGGTATGGGGAGAAGGCAGGAACGGGGTACTGATTGAGAATGATCAGCCATGATCACATTGAATGGTGGTGCTGGCTCGAAGGGCCGAATGGCCTCCTCCTGCACCTATTGTCTATTGTCTATCTCTGGAGACCGTGGATAGATGATGTTTCGTGTCACAAACTTTCTTCTTGAGCTCGAACTTTGTGTTGAGCTCAAGATTCCAACATCTGCAGTTCCTCGTATCTCCACAAGGGAGTGTTGGTCGTCTCTTCAAGCCTGTTCCACCATTCAATCATACTCAGTTTAGTTTAGTTTCGACATACAGTGGGGAAACAGGCCCTTCGGCCCACCGAGTCCACGCCGACCAGCGATCCCCGCACACTCACGCTATCCTACACAGACTTGGGACAGTTTACAATTTTCACTGAAGCCTATTAATCCACAAACCTGCACGTCTTTGGAGTGCGGGAGGAAACCGGAGCGCCCGGAGAAAAGCCACGCGGGTCACGGGGAGAACGTTCAAACTCCCCACAGACAGCGCCCGTAGTCGGGATCGAACCCGGGTCTCTGGCGCCGCGAGGCAGCGACTCTACCGCTGGCCTTTCATGGGTGTATACGAATGGGAGTGAATTCAGATGGGCACATCATCTTGAATACCCCTGTCCCAACCTGTCCACAGCACCTGCAGATGAAGAACTCTACAAATGTTGCAAAGAAATAGCGTTGAGACTTATTTTCTTCTGCTAAAACCATGGAAGAAGGGACTGTGCCAATGTAGATGAACCCCACGCTCTCCAAATGTTGATTAGACACAGCAACCTAACATATATGAATGTAGATGACTAGAACATAGAACATAGAACAGTACAGTACTTGAACAGGCCGTTCGGCCCACAATGTCTGTGCCGAACATGATGCCAAGACCATCACTTATCTATCTTGGCAGAAACAAGAAAACTGCAGATGCTGTTTTACACAAAAGACAGACACAAAGTGCTGGAGTAACTCAGCAGGACAGGCAGCATCTCTGGAGAGAAGGGATGGGTGACGTTTCGGGTCGAGACCCTTCTTTCAGATTGTGTGTCATCGAGGGAACCGACCTGTACATTTTACATTTTCCTTGATGACCATCCCCTTTGATCTTTCGTTTTCACACCTTACCCTTCCATATCTCTATGCCCCCCTCTCCCCTGACTCTCAGTCTGAAGAAGGGTCTCAACCCGAAACATCGCCCATTCCTTCTCTCCAGAGATGCTGCCTGTCCCATAGAAACGTAGAAAATAGGTGCAGGAGGAGGAGGCCATTTGGCTCTTCGAGCCAGCACCGCCATTCATTGTGATCATGGCTGATCATCCACAATCAGTAACCCGTGCCTGCCTTCTCCCTTGATTCCACTAGCCCCCAGAGCTCTGAGTTACTCCAGAGCATTTTGTGTCTATCTTCGGTGTAAGCCAGCATCTGCAGTTCCTTCCATTCATTCGTTCTCTATCGCTCTCTCTCTCTCGTTTTCCCTCACCCCCTGACTCTCTAAAGAAGTCTGAAGAAGGGTCTCTCGACCCGAAACATCGTACCTCTTTCTCTCCAGAGATGCTGCCTGACCCGCTGAGTTACTCCAGAGCATATTGGTGTCTGTCTTCGGTGTCAGCCAGCATCTGCAGTTCCTTCCTACAGGGAGCCTACCTGTTGGTTGCAGTAGAGCCTGGAGGGGTCGAGCCAGGCGTAGCGTGGGCCCTTGACGTTGGGGGCCATGAGAGCCAGGTACCATCCTGGACCACACTCCGGTGGGGTGGCCAATCCAGCCATGCTGGAGAAGGAAGCAAAGAGGAATCAATGTACGTGTAGACGTGTGGAGTCTGTGGCCAAGTGGGTTTCCCCCAGGTGCCCCACTTTCCTTCCACATCCCAAAGACGTGCTGGTCTGTACGTTAATTGCCCTGTGGTAAAATTGCCCCTTTTGGTTTGCTCATTGTCACGTGTACCGAGGTACAGTGAAAAGCATTTTTGTCGCGTGCTAACCAGTCAATGAAAAGACGATACGCGACTACAATCTTGCCGCCCACAGTTTAGTTTAGTTTAGTTAATCGGCACGTGTATTGAGGTACAGTGAAAAGCATTTTTGTTGTGCGCTATAGTGAAAAAAACTATACATGATTACAGGATAAAGGGGATAACGTTTAGTGCAAGATAATATCCAGCGAAGTCCAATTAAAGCTGGTTCCAGGGTCTACGAGTGGGAACCTGGGTCTCTGGCGCTGCAAGACAGCGACTCTACCGCTGATCCACCGTGCCACTCTTCTACTCTCCTTCCCCCCCCCCCCTCTCCACTACTTAAAACACACTTGCTTTCTCACTTTTCCTGTTCTGACACTGTGTCAAAAACCCGAATCATCATTTCCTCCCTCCACAGAGGCTGCCTGACCTGCTGAGTGTTTCCGGCTTTTTATTTCAGATTTCTAAAATCTGCGTTGCTGTTGCTTTGACCCATGCCTTCACAAACCTCCTCATCATTACACAAGTCAACTAATTGCAATTGGTTCCCCCTCAGTTACCGAGGGAGCGCCTTTGATCAATCAGTCCGAAGAAGGGTCTCGACCCGAAACGTCACCCATTCCTTGTCTCCGGAGATGCTGCCTGACCCGCTGAGTTACTCCAGCATTTTGTGTCTACCTTTGATCAATGTTTAGTTTAGTTTAGGTTAGTTTATTGTCACGTGTACCGAGGTACAGTGAAAAGCTTTTGTTGCGTACTAACCAGTCAGCGGAAAGACAATACATGATTACAATCGAGCCGTCCACAGTGAACAGATACAGGATATAGGGAATAACGTTTAGTGCGATATAAAGTACAGCAAAGTCCGATTAAAGATTTAAAGATAGTCCAAGGGTCTCCAATGCACCAATGGATAGAACGTAGAACATAGATTTTTAGATTTAGAGACACAGCGCGGAAACAGGCCCTTCGGCCCTCCGAGTCCACGCCGCCCAGCGATCCCCGCACACTAACACTATCCTACACACACTTGGGACAGTTTTTACATTTTACCCATTCAATTAACCTACAAACCTGTACGTCTTTGGAGTGTGGGAGGAAACCGAAGGTCTCGGAGAAAACCCACGCAGGTCACGGGGAGAACGTACAAACTCCGTACAGACGGCGCCCGTAGTCAGGATCGAACCTGAGTCTCAGGCGCTGCGTTCGCTGTAGGGCAGCAACTCTACTGCTGCGCCACCGTGCTGCACAGCACAACTGTATCGCACAGGAACAGGCCCTTCGGCCCATAATGCTTGTGCCAAACATGGTGCCAACTTACAATAATCTCCTCTGCCTGAAAATGACCCATATCCAGAGAGCAGTGCTGAACTACTATCCACCTCATTGGTGACCCTCGGACTATCCTTGGTCGCACTTTGCTGGCTTTACCTTGCGCTAAACGTTATTCCCTTATCATGTATCTGCTCACTGCGGACGGCTCGATTGTAATCGTGTGTTGTCTTTCTGCTGACTGGTTAGCACGCAACACAAGCTTTTCACTGTACCTCGGTACACGTGACACTAAACCAACCAAACCGAACAGATCCATATCCCTCCGTTCCCGCCTATCCATAATTTCTCTGCACATCCATAATTCTAGGCCACTTCCTTACTTTCCCATAAAACTCCATCGATCCTCAGGTCGAACCAAGAACGATCCGCAAAATCAACGACACGCCACTCAATACTCGATGTGTAAAAAAAAAAGTTTGGTTTAGTTTAGTTTAGTTCAGAGAGACAGTGTGGAAACAAGCCCACTGAGTCCGCACTGACCGGTGATCACCCCAAACAGTAGCACTATCCTACGCACACACACACACACCATGGACAACTTACAGAAGCCAATCACCATGTAAACCTGAACTTCTTTGGAGGAAACTGGAGCACAGGGAGTAATCCACGTGTCACGGGGTGAACGTACAAACTCTGTGCTCACAGCGCCTGTAGTCTGGATCCAGCTTGGGTCTCTGGCGCTGTGAGGCAGCAACTCTACCGCCATTCTAAACGTTATTTTGCTTTTGAGACTTCCAACCATTAACACGTGGAATCCCAGTCCTTTATCCACCAGCCTCTGCTTGCAACGTGTCTACCATGTGCCAATTGCCGCAAACATACCTGATTGTTCCTCTTCCTTCTTGTGGGCTATTCCTCGTGATTTATCCTTCTCTCTGGCCTCCCCTTCAAACTATCGGTAAATGATAGTTTCCGTTCGGGAGAGCCTTCTGCTACAACTCTCTTCCTGACCGCACGTGAACGAAAACCAACTCTAGTTTAGTTCAATAAAAGTTACTGGACATTATGACTTGGTTAGTTTGACTCCTCCACTTAGGGGCCACTTTTTTTCGACCATTAGTTAATCTCAGCGCCAGTCGCAAATATAGTTTTTGCTCCACCCATGAAGTCTAAAATAGACCTTAAGGTTATCCAAGACTATCCTGGCTATTGAAAATAATACCGTTAAACCCCCCCCCAAACCACCCCCCCATCTTAAATACAATCATCTCTCATGCCAAGCTCAATAACGATCACAGTAAAAAGTTCACATTTGTGTTATAGCAAACAATTTTGCTTCCTGATCATTTTCCAGCGAATCCAGCGACTCTTAGCCTTGTAATGCGGATAATTTGTGTGGGTCAGCTAGTGTGTGGTTATATTCAGCGGCCGGGTTTTGACACACAAGCTGCCCCTGATCTCCTTACGAGACACTAAATAAGTGCCAGGCAAAGCCGGTCACGTCCCATCAAGGATAGTCCGAGGGCCACCAATGAGGTAGACGGTAGTTCAGGACCGCTCTCTGGTTGTGGTGGGATGGTTCGGTTTTCTGACAACAGCCGGGAAGAAGCTAAAGTCCAGTGAAGTCCAATAAAAGATCGTCTGAGGGTCTCCGAGTGGAATGGGACCTTCAGAACGGCACGGTGGCGCAGCGGTAGAGTTGCTGCCTCGCAGCGCTGGAGATCTGGGTTCGATCCCGACTACGGGTGCTGTCTGTGCGGAGTTTGTACGTTCTCCCCCGTGACCTGCGTGGGTTTTCTCCAAGATCTTCAGTTTCCTCCCACACTCCAAAGACGTACAGGTTTGTAGGTTAATTGGCTTGGTATAGTTGTAAATTGTCCCTAGTGTGTGTAGGGTGGTGTTAGTGCGCGGGGATCGCTGGTCGGCGCGGACTCGGTGGGCCGAAGGGCCTGTTTCCGCGCTGTATCTCTAAACTAAACTAAACTGAACTAAGTTAATGCTAGCTCTCAGTCCTGCCCCACTCTGTGTTTGTATTTGTGTTTCCTCTCACGGGAACATAACTTTAATCAGATACCCCATTTAACTTAGAGACACAGCGTAGCAGAAGGCCCTTCGGCCCACTGAGCCCGTGCCGACCAACGGAGCACCCGGAGAAAGCCCACCTGGTCACAGGGAGAAAGTACAAACTCCGTACAGACAGCACTACAGGCAGCAGTTCTACCCGCTGCATCACCGAGCCGCCCTCTGTGAGCCGTTATAATGACCTGTGCTCCAATGTACAAAATTATTAAAATGGTTTACCTTTCTGGATGTTGAACGCTTGCCAAAAGATATTTCTTTGGTCTTCAAAACTTTTCCCTTGAGAAGATCTCCAATGACACTCTGGCAGTTATGTGAAGCGAGTGTTTGAAGATTGCCTCAGTCTCCTCCTCTTTTTGGAATTTGCCCGTCTGCCTTTTAACCTGTTAACCTGCGAACAAATAAACCAGATAAGTCCATTAACCCTTTGTGCTCTGAGTGGAGATGAGGAGGAATTTCTGTCGCCAGACGATGGTGAATCTGAGCAATTCTTTGCCACCGAGTTGCTGCCTCACAGCGCCAGAGACCCGGGTTCCATCCCGACTACGGGTGCTTGTCTGTGCAGAGTGTGTACGTTCTCCCTGGGACCACGTGGGTTTTCTCCGGGTGCTCCAGTTTCCCGCCACACTCCAAAGATGTGCAGGTTTGTAGGTTAATTGGCCTGTAAATTGTCCCCTAGTGTGTAGGATGTGAAGGAGAGTTAACTTAGAACTAGTGTGAACAGGTAATCGTTGGTCAGCGTGGACTCGGTGAGCGGAAGGGCCTGTTTTCACGCCGTATTTCTAAACTAAACTCAGCGGGTCAGGCAGCATCTCTGGAGAATATGGAGAGGCGGCGTTTCGGGTCGGGACCCTTCCTCGGACATTTCAACGATTAACCAGAGGGTTGGAAATGGGACCCCATGTGTTTAAGGAACACAGGAAACAGGAATTTAGATTTAGAGATACAGCTCGGAAACAGGCCCTTCGGCCCACCGAGTCCGCGCCGCCCAGCGATCCCCGCACACTGACACTATCCTACACACACTAGGGACAATTTTTACATTTGCACAGCCAATTAACCTACAAACCTGCACGTCTTTGGAGTGTGGGAGGAAACCGAAGATCTCGGAGAAAACCCACGCAGGTCACGGGGAGAACGTACAAACTCCGTACAGACGGCGCCCGTAGTCAGGATCGAACCTGAGTCTCCGGCGCTGCATTCGCTGTAAGGCAGCAACTCTACCACTGCGCCACCGTGCCGCCCACTGGAGTAACTCAGAGGATCAGGCAGCATCTCTGGAGAACGTGGACAGGTGACGTTTCGGGTGGGAACATAGTCTCTGTGTGCTGAGGGGAGCACAGGAACCAACACTGGGTAAAACATTGGGAACACCGAAAAATTGGATCGTTGCAAAACAAGGAACTGCAGATGCCTGCTCATGCCAAAGATAGACACAAAGTGCTGGAGTAACGCAGTGGGTCAGGCAGCATCTCTGGAGAAAAAGGATGGGTGATGTTTCTGGTCAGGATCCTTCTTCACAACCCCTCTGCTTTTTCTCCAGAGATGCTGCCTGACCCGCTGAGTAACTCCAGCACTTTGTGTCTAGAATTGGATAGCTTAGTTTGTTCAGAAGTTCATGAGTTCTTGAAGCAGAATTAGGCCAGGCAGCTGATCGAGTCTTTCCCTCTCAACCCCATTCTCCTGCCTTCTCCCCCTCACCCCTGACGCCCGTACTAATCAAGAATCTGGTGCTTCCATTGTCCCAGAGACACGGTGAAAACCATTGCTCTGCATGCCTTCCAGTCAGGACTTACTGCAAGCAGTCACACGATGGTGGAGTAACTCAGCGGTCAGGCAGCATCTCTGGAGAGAAGGAACGGGTAACGTTTCATGGTCGAGACCCTTCTTCGGACTGAGAATCGGGGGGCTGAGGGGTTGGGGGGGAGAGAGACACACACACAGAGTTGAGGAAGGGTACTTACTGCACTCGAGTACAACAGATCCTCTTCTGGAACAGCGCGCAGAGAGTCACAGGTTCACGAGTGACAGGCCATTCGGCCCGTCAAGTCTACTCCGCCATTCAATCGTGGAGTCGCTTCGTTCCAGCGGCATCTTGAGACCGCCACGTCTCTGAGAAGGTACGCCATCTTGCCACCGAGAAGGTCCGATCTTGGCGCAAGGAGATGAGCAGATCCTGGGTGAGGTAGCGGTCCGCAGGATGGACTGCACTGGACCCACCCGCTCGCTCGCTCTCCCCGCGGCTGTCG
>NC_135978.1:6244073-6309073 GCF_053455715.1 Rhinoraja longicauda
CTAAAAACAAATGTTCATTGCTGCCAATGATACCATGTCAAAATATTAACAGGTCAGTAAGCAGTTAAAGTCCTGTAAATTGATCACTTTTGCATGGGTCTTTCACCAGGATACACAAGGATCAATTTCTAGTCTTTGAAATGCACCATTGCTCTTGAATTGATTGATTGAAGTCATTCATTCGTAATTTCATGCTTAAAAAAATCTCTTTGAAGCAGTGACCACTTCATAATTTTAGGATTCTGGCCATGCAGAAGTACCTAAAAATCATGCATGAAAATACATTTGTGGTGCAGGTGTGAAATGTGAAATGTGGATGACTGAACTGTTCGTAGTGCAGCATTTTGTTGTGTAAAGAGCCATTATTTACTTAGAATGGTGTGGCTCTCTGTGCAAATAGTGACTACTGGCCCAGAGCTCTTCTATTAAACAAATTTACGAAGACTTATAGGTGCACGTTTTGCCCAAACGCTATTTCATTAAACGTAATGGAATAGCGGATGTGGAGGGGATGTTTCAACTGGTGGGAGAGTCTAAGACCAGAGGCCACAGCCTCAGAATAAAAGGACGTACCTTTAGAAAGGAGATGAGGAGGAATATCTTTAGTCAGAGGGTGGTGATTCTGCAGAATTCATTGCCACAGTTGACTGTGGAGGCCGTGTCAATTGTTATTTTTAAGGGGGAAATTGACAGATTCTTAGACAATAGACAATAGACAATAGGTGCAGGAGGAGGCCATTCGGCCCTTCGAGCCAGCACCACCATTCAATGTGATCATGGCTGATCATTCTCAATCAGTACCCCGTTCCTGCCTTCTCCCCATACCCCCTGACTCCGCTATCCTTAAGAACTCTACCTAGCTCTCTCTTGAATGCATTCAGAGAATTGGCCTCCACTGCCTTCTGAGGCAGAGAATTCCACAGATTCACAACTCTCTGACTGAAAAAGTTTTTCCTCATCTCAGTTCTAAATGGCCTACCCCTTATTCTTAAACTGTGGCCCCTGGTTCTAGACTCCCCCAACATTGGGAACATGTTTCCTGCCTCTAACGTGGCCAACCCCTTAATAATCTTATACGTCTCGATAAGAACTTCTTGATTAGTTTGTGTGTCGGGCGGTTATGGAGAGAAGGCAGGAGAATGGGGTTAAGAGGGAAGGATAGATCAGCCATGGTTGAATGGTGGAGTAGACCTAATGAACGTATATTTGAGCATTTTGTTAAAACACAGTAATTAGGATGACATGGAATGCAGGGACCATCAGCAAAATACAATCGGATGGCCTGGTATTTTCTTCATTTAACCATTACAATTAAACGATGAGGAAAGCAAAAGGGCACACCACAAGCAACATTAGACATGTTGGGCAGCACAGTGGCACACTGGTGGAGTTGCTGCCTTACAGCACCATGGACCCGGGTTCATGTCTGTGCAGAAATTGTACATTCTCCCTGTGACTGCATGGGTTTTCTCCGGGTGCTCGAGTTTCCCCCTGCACTCCTAAGATTTGTGAACGTTTGTAGGTTAATTGGATGATCAGCCATGATCATATTGAAGGGGTCGAAGGGCCGAATGGCCTACTCCTGCACCTATTTTCTATGTTTCTAATTTACTTCTGTAAATTGTGCTTAGAACTGGTATGTGGGCAGTCATCGGTTTGTGGTGGGTTGATGGGCTTATTTTCACACTACATAAGTTCATAAGTGATAGGAGCAGAATTAGACCATTCGGCCCATCAAGTCTACTCCGCCATTCAATCACGGCTGATCTATCTCTCCCTCCTAACCCCATTCTCCTGCCTTCGCCACATAACACCTGACACCCGTACTAATCAAGAATCTATCTATCTCTGCCTTGAAAATATCCTTTGACTTGGCCTCCTCAGCCTTCTCTACATCTCTAAACTAAACATGCCCAGAAATGAAATACTGACAATGTGTGTGCTAAACAGCAGAATAAGGACAAAGACAAGTGATCCCGCAACTCAATCTCACAGTGGTGTTGGACAGTAAAACGTATAATGGGAGATGACATCTCCACTCTCGAAGATGGCAGGTCCAGTGTGTGATTGCCAAAGATAAGAATTAAACATTGCTATCACGTTCAGCCAGAAATGCCAAGTGAATGTCGTTCACTGTTTCCTCCTGAGATTACAACGTCAAAAAAGTCCAATTTATTCTACCTGATGCCAAGATGAAAGTGGTAGATAACTCAATTGGACCAGGCAACATCCTGGAGTATGTATCGGAAAGAACTGCAGATGCTGGTTTAAATGAAGGGCCTCGACCTCGAAATGTCACCTATTCCTTTTCTCCATCGATGCTGTCTGACCCGATGAGTTGCTCCAGCCTGTTGTGTCTAACATCCTGATGTACTTTGCTCCAGAACTAGTCGTGCCCGTCGCCAAGTTGTTTCAGTCGAGCTGCAACATTGGCATCTCAGCCAGTAACGTTGACAATGATCCAGGTATGCCCTGTCTTCAGAAAGCGGCATAATTCTATTCCAGCTAATAACCTCTTCCCTCGGTCAGTCCACTTTAGCACGGCGATGGAATGCATCATTGACGGGGCAGTCATCCAGTATTTGTTCACCGCCGCACAGTTTGTGTTTTGCCAGATCCATTTGTTTATGTAGACTTTAGTTTAGAGATACAGCACGGAAACAGGTCGTTTCGGCCCACCGGGTCCACCCCGACCAGCGATCCCCGCACGTTAACACTATCCTACACCCACTTGGGACAATTTTTCCGAGAGAGAGAAAGAGAGAGAGAGAGAGAGAGAGAGAGAGAGAGAGAGAGAGAGAGAGAGAGAGAGAGAGAGAGAGAGAGAGAGAGAGAGAGAGAGAGAGAGAGAGAGAGAGAGAGAGAGAGAGAGAGAGAGAGAGAGAGAGAGAGAGAGAGAGGAGAGAGAGAGAGAGAGAGAGAGAGAGAGAGAGAGAGAGAGAGAGAGAGAGAGAGAGAGAGAGAGAGAGAGAGAGAGAGAGAGAGAGAGAGAGAGAGATGGGCGAAAGGGCCTGTTTCCATGCTGTATCTCTAAATGAAACGAAACTAAGCTAAACTAGGGTTAAGACACAGAGGCCAGTTGATCCACAAACCTGCAGGTCTTCAGAATGTGGGAGGAGACCGGAGCACTTGGAGGAAACCCACACTGTGACAGGGAGAGCATGCAAACTCCACACAGACAGCACGCGAGGTCAGATGGAACCCAGGTGTCTGGCAACTCTGCCAAATGCATCACTGGACAGCCAAGGAAATAGTGTTATTAACAACATTTGAGTTTTAATTAATATTCACTTGTGCAGAGAAATCAACCAAATCACCACACAACCAGATACTTGGGACACACACACACACCTTCAGATTGGAGACCGTAGGTCATTTAATACAATGCATGTTTTGTCTGTATGTTGAGTCTTGTTGAAATATTATTTGCAAGCCTTTGCACCAATAAAATGAACTTTTTGTTGCTAGGCTTCAAATCGATTAATTTCAGTGCAGAGAATGTATCAGATGAGCCTATCTTAATAGATTTTGATCAGATGAGTCTATCTTAATAGATTTTGATAAATGTGTCGGTATAAAGAACTAAATCTAGAATTTGCAGTTCTCCACTCAACGTGAACAGTTCAGAGACAGATAGCATGAATGTTTGCTAATGCAAACACTTGAAAGAAGCAGAATGCCTCTGTTTAACATGCAATTATATTTTCAAAACTCGAGAAGTAGAATTAGATAATGAATAATTCCTTCCTTCCACCTATGGTCCACTATATCTCCTCTGGACAGATACTCCCAGTGCATAGTCATCTACACAGCCATGGGTAGCAGAAAGAACTTGAGGAGTCACAGCAAAGACATTTTTAAGGCAGAGATCAATGGGTATTTTTGAGGCAGAAATAGATAGTTTCTTGATTAGTACGGGTGTCAGAGGTTATGGGGAGAAGGCAGGAGAATGGGGTTAGGAGGGAGAGATAGATCAGCCATGATTGAATGGCGTAGTAGACTTGATGGGCTGAATGGCCCAACTCTACTCCTATCATTTATGAACTTATGAACAGTCCCACGAGATTGATCCCTGGGATGGCGGGACTGTCATATGAGGAAAGATTGAAAAGACTAGGCTTGTATTCACTGGAGTTTAGAAGGATGAGAGGGGGTCTTATAGAAACATATAAAATTATAAAAGGACTGGACAAGCTAGATGCAGGAAAAATGTTCCCGATGTTGGGCGAGTCCAGAACCAGGGGACACAGTCTTAGAATAAAGGGGAGGTCATTTAAGACTGAGGTGAGGAAAAACCTTTTCACCCAGAGAGTTGTGAATTTGTGGAATTCTCTGCCACAGAGGGCAGTGGAAGCCAAATAACTGGATGGATTTAAGAGAGAGTTAGATAGAGCTCTAGGGGCTAGTGGAATCGAGGGATATGGGGAGAGGCAGGCATGGGTTATTGATTGGGGACGATCAGCCATGATCACAATGAATGGCGGTGCTAGCTCGAAGGGCCGAATGGCTTCCTTCTGCACCTATTTTCTATGTTTCTATATTTCTATGTAACAGTCAACTTTGCAGTCAAGAATTTCAAAGTGATAGAGCAATAGAGACAGAGGATACTATTTCTGGTATTCATAAGGATGTAAGTTGCTTTCTGATCTGGATTGATTGATTGATTGATTGGTTGATTAATTGATTGGTTGAAAGCTACACCTTCATGCCAATCATCGATCGCCCGTTCACACTAATTCCATGTTATCCCAATTTTGTGTCTGCTCCCTACACACTCGGGGCAATGTAATAATAATAATAATAATATATTTATTTTATATAGCGCCTTAACACATGCACAAAGCGCTTTACAAATACAATTAACATAGAAACAAACAGACAAACAGACAAACTATCCTGACGGAAAAGCGGCGAATAATCAACGCCAGCGTCCTCTCACGTCAGGGTCCGGCAGTAGACATTAAAGAACACAAGACACACAGATACAATTTTTTACACAAAACAGCCATCACAGTGATTGCTCTAGGCATACCCTCACTGTGATGGAAGGCAAAGTCTTATCTCCTCCTCGTTCTTCTCCCGTGGCGCCACGAGGCGATCGAGGCTCCCAACCCCTTAAAGAGGCCAATTAACCTACCAATCTGGAGCGCCCAGATGAAAACTCACACGGTCACAGGGAGAACGTGCAAACTCTACAGGGACAGCACCTGAGGTTGGGGTTGGACCCGGGTCTCTGATGCTACGAGGCAGCAGCTCTACCAGCTGCACCACTGTACTGCCCTTACGAAACGTAATGCAACGAAATGTAGGAAGGACAATGTATGCAGGATGAATGAGCCACAATGGATACAGGAGGAATTGGGAAGATTTCTGTTTGGTTTAGAGATACAGCGTGGAAACAGGCCTTTGGGCCCGCTGATTGCACACTGACAATCGATGATCTGCGTTATCCCATTTTCACATCCACTCCCTGCACAGTGGTCCTTGTGGTACAGTGGAGGATTTGAGGGTTGGGGTAGATCAGCCATGATCATATTAAATGGCAGGGTGAACGCTAGAGATGTCAAGTCAAGTCAAGTCAATTTATTTGTATAGCACATTTAAAAACAACCCACGTTGACCAAAGTGCTGCACATCTGACCAGGAAAAAAAAGAAACATACAGTGGCAGGCAGCCAAACACAACGGCGCGGCCATCTTGAACAAAATGTTAATTCAATCACCCACAGTCCAACAATAAAAGCACTTTTATGTGGTGGCCTTCTCCTAACCTTACTTTCTTGTATGCTGTGTTTTTATTTGCCTTGTGTTTGGACGTCATATTTCACCACCATTACATGATGTCAATTAACACCCCAACCCCTGAACAGCCACCTGACGCCTCAAACCCATGGTGTTCTATCTTCTGTCCTAACGTCACAGAGTGATACAGCGTGGAAACAGGCCTTTCGGCCCAACTTGCCCACACTGTCCCACCTGCCTATGTTCGGCCTGTATCCCTCTAAACCTGTCCTATCCATGTACCTGTCCAATTGCTTCTTAAATGTTGCTATAGTCCCTGCCTCAACTACCTCCTCCGGCAGCTCGCTCCGTATACCTACCACCCTTTGTGTGAAAAAGTTACCCCTCAGATTCCCATTAAATCTTTCCCCCTTCACCTTAATCCTCCAGTATGTCCTCTGGTTTTGTCCTTTGACTTTTTGAACCTCTGAAAAACTAAAACACCTTGGTGATGTGGACCCAAAAGGAAGCTAATTCTAACCAACCACCATCTCACGAACCTGGCCGATTACCTCATTGTGGGCGACTATTATCTCCATTCCACCTGCATTACAACCGAGCCGTGGTCCATACTCCCCTGTGGCATCTACTCATGGGGCAAAAAGTGCTCTGCCAGTTCAGTTGGCTGTTACAATGAAGGGTTGGGATTGATACCATCACTTAACGTCTCACTCTGCCATTGTCATGGTTCACTCATTGGGTGCTCCGGAACGT
The DNA here is from genome assembly GCF_053455715.1 of Rhinoraja longicauda. Classification (NCBI taxonomy): domain Eukaryota; kingdom Metazoa; phylum Chordata; class Chondrichthyes; order Rajiformes; family Arhynchobatidae; genus Rhinoraja; species Rhinoraja longicauda. The sequence goes on from NC_135978.1 coordinate 6,250,568, forward strand.
TCCTGAACTTAAATCAGCCAGAAACACATACGGTTAATATGAAGCGTTTAAAAAAAAAAGATTGATTATTTTGCCAGATGGAATCATGAAAAATGTGGGTGGCGCAGCGGTAGAGTTGCTGCATTACAGCGCCAGAGACCCAGGTTCGATCCTGACCATGGGTGCTTTCAATACGGAGTGCGTCCGTGCTCCGTGTGAATAATGTGGGTTTCCTCCGGGTGCTCTGGTTTCCTCCCACATCCCAAAGACTTGCAGATTTATAGGTTAATTGGCTCCTGTAAATAGCCCCCAGGGTGTAGGTTGGAACTAGTGTACGGGTGATCATGGGCTCGGTGGACCGAAGGGCCTGTTTCCATGCCGTGTCTCTAAACTAGAATAGAGTGCAAGGGAATAGGTAAAAGTGAACTGATTGACATTTTTTTCAAGCTTGAATTTTCCTTCTCTGGGGAGGGGAGGAAATAAATCCTGACAAATTTATTGAGCTGCTGAACAGGTACAGAGGGAATGAAAGAACTGAGCAAATTGAATTCCTTGTCTCAGGGTTTTCCTTTCCAACCATTTACCTGGACCATCTGTTCACTCCAACAACATCAACGTCTGATCATTGCACCGGGTCTCTGTGGAAGAAATTAATTTAGAGGGAAATTAAAGGAAAATGAAAAGCGGAGACTTTGCAGATTTGCCTCGAGATTTTATTGCATGATATCGTGGAGAGATGGCAGCAGTAAACTACACACCAGTTCTCTAACTTCACAGCAGAATTAGCCAACAGTTAGATTGAGCAGCGAACAACTTTTGTTTTTTTTGTTAGATACTGCTCTACGAAAATATTCTATCTACGACATGGGTACCAACTATTTCATTAGTCATAATATACTTTTCGCTTATGTTAATCTTATTCAACAACAGATGGTTAAATACAAGTCAAACACAATGCAAGGGCATCTTGACATTAGTCTAACTCACCTTTTGGGCAGCCCACGCCACCATCCCCTCTCCGAGCCAATCATAAGCCCCCCATTTACAGCAACATTTCTATGCCACGGGCAGAAGGGTCGACTGTAACTTCTCACAGAAGGAAAAACAAGCTTTGTTATCTCCTCTACTATTTCATGTTTACGTTTACCATCCACCCTTCAGCACATTCCCAGACAGAACGTAATACGTCTAATCTTACTTTGCCGATTGCCACGAGCCTCTTCTGCACCTGGTCAACGAGAGATGCCAATTGTCACATCCAAGCACCCTTACGTTACCTTGTTCAATTCCAATCAAAATTAAGATTAATTAATGGTATAGGATTATTAAGGGGTTGGACACGTTAGAGGCAGGAAACATGTTCCCAATGTTGGGGGAGTCCAGAACAAGGGGCCACAGTTTAAGAATAAGGGGTAGGCCATTTAGAACTGAGATGCGGAAAAACCTTTTCAGTCAGAGAGTTGCAAATCTGTGGAATTCTCTGCCTCAGAAGGCAGTGGAGGCCAATTCTCTGAATGCATTCAAGAGAGAGCTAGATAGAGCTCTTAAGGATAGCGGAGTCAGGGGGTATGGGGAGAAGGCAGGAAAGGGGTACTGATTGAGAATGATCAGCCATGATCACATTGAATAGCGGTGCTGGCTCGAAGGGCCGAATGGCCTCCTCCTGCACCTATTGTCTATTGTCTATTGTCTATAAGTAAAGAAGGATATTAATTTTTCTTCCACAGTCTCTGACCAATTCACGGGGAACTGAGGAGGGCCAGATTGTGGTGAGCACAAACTGATGACTGGATTCATCGGCTGCTCACAAGTATTTGGAGCCTCAACAGCTTGAGACGTTGAACTACAGGAGCAATGAACTGTGAACATCGTGGAGCACACCTCTATTTCAACAGGCAGCTTGAATGAACTTGTTACACCAGGTCCAAATTTCATATTTATTATCACCCCATATTTCCATTCATTCATCCTGAATATATTTTCGAGCTTTCGGGTAGCGACACTAACATTTAAAACAAATTCATTTAGGGATGGCTTTGATTTAAAATCTTCCGGATCAGTTCTTGCTGCCTAAGTTGTTCAGCCAAGCTGTCATGACATCGATTTGAATTAATGATTGTAATTCTCTTGAAGAAGTTTAATGCTTCAGAATACTGTTGTAGAACTTCTCGTGTTCAGTTCTGGGCACCATGTTAGAGGAAAGATGTTGTCAAGCTGGAAAGGGTACAGGGAGGATGTTGCCAGGCCTAGAGGGTCTGAGCTATAGGGAGAGGTTGAGCAGGCTGGGACTCTATCCCTTGGAGAGCAGGAGGATGAGGGGTGATCTTATAGAGGTGTATAAAATCATGAGAGGAATAGATCGCTGGTCGGTGCGGACTCGATGGGCCGAAGGGCCTGTTTCCGCAGCTGTATCTCCAATCTAAAGTAAGCAAGAATGGTAGAGGGTGTCTTCTGGTGCACAAGTGAAGTGTTAGGAGTTACGCAGCATGTGACTAGTGGCTGTCATCAAACTATTGGCCACACATTCAGCCATCTGTACAAGTTTAGCGGTGATGGGTATTAGTTGCGAGATAGAGTATGGAAACATCGGTGACACAAACGTAGACTCAGTGACCGTTTCGCTGAAAGCCCACGAAGATCTCCCGGTCGCCATCCATTTCAAGCCCCCTTCCCATTCCCACACTGACCTCTCTGTCCTGGACCTCCTCCATTGCCAGGGTGAGGCAGCACTCAAAATGGAGGAACAGCACCTCATATTTCGCATGGCTGGCTTACATCCCAGTGGTATAAATGTTGAAAATCTCTAATTTTAAGTCATTTCCATTTATGCTGCCCTAACCCCTTCCCCCTTCCCTCCCCCCTCCCCTCCCCCCTCCCCCCTTCCGTTTAACCTGTTTCCTCAACTCCCCACATTGTATCCCTCTTCAGATCACACCTTCCTCAGCCATCAATGGGCCCACCAGGGCACCTCCCTGCCTGAGGCCATTTGTGTCTGGCCCTCTGGGTCTTTTCAAGTCTCCAGCTCTTCATCTACCCCCCTCCCCCCCCCCCCCCCCTCCCACATCCAACCCCATTCTTTCAGTCTGAAGAAGAGTCCCGACCTGGAACGTCACCCATCCTTTTTCTCCAGCGATGCTGCCTGACCCGCTGAGTTACTCCAGCACATTGTGTCTATCTTTGGAAACAGGCCCTTCCGCCCACTGAGACCCTGCCGACCATCGAAGGTATTTATTCACAAAATGCTGGAGTAACTCAGCAGGTCAGGCAGCATCTCAGGAGAGAAAGAATGGGCGACGTTTCGGGTCGAGACCCTTCTTCAGACCCTGCCGACCATCGGCCACTCGTTCACACTGATTCGACGTTATCCCACTTTCTCATCCATGCCCTGCACATTATAGGAATTTTACAGAGGCCAATTAACCTACAGAACTGCATGCCCGTTGTGAGGTGGGATGAAACCCATGCGGTCACAGGAAGAACGTGCAAACTCCACACAGACAGCGACTGAGGTTAGGATCGAACCCGTGTCTCTGGCGCTGTGAGGTAGCAGTTCCACCCGCTGTACCACAGCAGGTACACTCCTGGTCCACAAGATCACATGACAGATTGACCACCTGACTCACTAGAGTTCCTCCAGCACCACCTGTACATTTATTCTGCATTCCTACTATCTCGGCCACTTTTTCAACTGATATTACGTTTTGGTAAATGACACATGCAATGCACTACTCAAACAGGCATTTACTAAAGAGTTCTTCAAACTTAACAGCAATGTATTATTTTTTTAACCGGGAATATTTCGGCCTGTTCTGCAGCTTCCAGCTTAGATAACCCCCTTCTTCTGATGTAGTTTAGTTTAGAGATACATGAGCCGAAACAGGCCTTTTGACCAGCGGTCCCTGAACACACACCAGGGACAAATTTACATTTATACCAAACCAATTAACCTACACACCTGTACGCCTTTGGAGTGTGGGAGGAAACCGGAGCGCCCGGAGAAAACCCACGCAGGTCATGGGGAGAACGTACAAACTCTGTAAAGACAGCACCCGTAGTCAGGATTGAACCTGGGTCTCTGATGCTGTCAGGCAGCAACACCACTGCTGTGCCACTGCGCCGCCCCTCCTAACGAGCTCTACGAACTGAACAGCGATGTACTATTTTTGTAGTAAGGGAATATTTCAGCCCGCTCTGCATCTTCCAGCTTAGCCAACCCCCTCCTAATGTTCCGGTTCTGAGAAGTTCTAAACACCTATGACAAATTGGAAATCCTTTTGTACTACATTCTGCAGTAACTTTTGATTTTGACTGCTGCCACTGTACTTGATGGCTATTGATGGAGAACAATCAAAGTTAGATTTTTCACTGGTCTTCAGAGAGGTTTCTTAGAAATGCAACGACCTGAAACAGCTTGTTGCTATTTTTTCCCATCCACCATCAATAATGTTCAGATAAAATAGCTCTCGTAGAATATCTCTTTTTATTATCTGTGCCGGCACAGTTAGGCATTTTGTGCACTCAATATTTAGATTGCTTGAGAATATAAATTCACACGAGGGTTGTTCTAATCTGTAGCACTTAATGGATCTATTCAGATTTAAATTGCCTCTGCAACTGTTACTGTTCTGAGCTGTACCCAATTTGAGTGAAAATGCATCAGAGAAAATCAATGTAACTTTTGTGAAGTTTGTCATTTTTCCTGCTGGTTTTCTGTTTCACGAATGTAATAATTGAAGTCAAAGATGACAAAAAAATAATGGCACTGATTTTCCCGGGACGTACCATCAGTTCCACAGGGAATGCTGACATTGGCGGCGCAGCGGTAGAGTTGCTGCCTTACAGCGAATGCAACGCCGGAGACTCAGGTTCGATCCTGACTACGAGCGCCGTCTGTAAGGAGTTTGTACGTTCTCCCCGTGACCTGCGTGGGTTTTCTCCGAGATCTTCGGTTTCCTCCCACACTCCAAAGACGTGCAGGTTTGTAGGTTAATTGGCTGGGCAAATGTAAAAATTGTCCCTAGTGGGTGTCGGATAGTGTTAATGTGCAGGGATCGCTGGGCGGCGCGGACCCGGTGGGCCGAAGGGCCTGTTTCCGCGCTGTATCTCTAAATCTAAATCTAAATCTAATTTAAAGGACTAGTGTGGAAATCCTTAACTTGCTGACAGGTGTTCCTCAGTTTTTACAATAATATTTCTTTGCAACAATGGAGTTCAAACCTCATACGATCCCGTGGCATAAAGTTGGAAAATCTATGTGCTAAAGATGCAAAAAGGGCAATTTCAATTGAAAGCAATGGCTACAAGCATCACAGGCGATAGTAGGTGATAAACCTATTTCCAAATCAGGGGCGGCACAGTGGAGCAGCTGGTAGAGCTGCTGCCTCACAGCGCCGGAGACCCGGGTTCGATCTTGGCCTCGGGTGTTGTCTGTGTGGAGTTTGCATGTTCGCCCTGTGACCGTGTGGGTTTCCTCCGGGTGCTCCAGGTTCCTTCCACATCCCAAGGACGTGCGGGTTTGTAGGTTGATAGTCCTCTGTGTACACTGCCCCTAGTGTGCAGGAAGCGGATGAGAAAATGGGACAACATAGTACTAGGGTGAATGGGTGACAATTGGTCGGCGTGGACCTGGTGAACCAAAGGCCCGTTTCCACCCCATGCTGTGTCTCAAAAACTAAAACTGAAAACATTTCTTTCATTTGAAAAATGGTACTTTTACTTAAAGTTAAACATTTTAATGGTGCGCAGTTTTTAATAGATGGAAATGATGTTGAATGTTTCTGAATGTCTGATACACTAAGGAACATTCACTGCCATCGACTGTTTGGACAGCTGGGATAATTGGAAGTGTGGATCTGTCGGCAAGACTTGCTGTTGCCCACCACGATGGATCATATGTCCGGTGGGTCCCATACTCTGCGGGGCATTGATTATAAGCGTTGTGATGACTTCGGCGAGGAAGTAATCTCTGGCCGATCTGCTCAATTGCAAATGTAGCGGATTAATGAGGAGATACTGTGCCAATTGATAATTAGTGAAGTTGACCATTATAACACTCTGGGAAATAGAGTCTTAGAGTCACACAGCATGGAAACTGGTCCTTCGGCTTAACTTGCCCATGCCACCCAAAATGCCCCATCTCCACTATTCCACCTGCCTGCCTTTGGCCCATATCTCTCTGAACGTTTCATGTCTCCATGTACCTGTCCAAAATGTGTTTTTAAATGTTGTTGTCGTATGTTCTGAAAAGGCAGAACAAAGACAATAAACATTGAGCAAAGTGATTACAGTGGAATGAATCTAATAAATAGTGTAATATGCAATTTATTAAAGTTCTTCACATGGCATTTATTTATCCATTTTGCAAACGCATTTGCAAATAACAAAACCTGCAAAAGCTATACAATTCATCTCAATTTGCAAATAACAAAACCTGCAAAAGCTATACAATTCATCTCATCCAGTGCTTTAAATCCATTTTGCTACTTTATCACCAGAGCCCTGATCCCCTTTATATGCAAAAATCCATGTTCCAACCTTGAATGGGGTGAACTTCCACATCCACATCCACATCCACATCCACGTGAGAGAGAATTCCAAAGGCTTACAGTCCTGCGCCGAAAATAAATATCTCCTCTCCTCACATTGAAGTTACTCACTCAATTACGCACTAAGTAAGTTTCCTATCACTCAGGGCGACTGTGTGGAATTTGCCCGTTCCCCCAGTGACCGCGTGGGTTTCTCCTGGGTGCTCTGGTTTCCCCCACGTTCCATAATTGTGTGGGTTGGTAGGTTGACTGCAAATTGCCTCCAGTGTGCGGGGAGTGGATGAGAAAGTGGGATAACACGGAACTAATGTGAATGGGCGATCAGTGGCTGGCGTGAACTCGATGGACCGAATGGCCTGTTTCCATGCTGTATTTCTAAACTAAACTTATCTGTCAACTTATCTGTCAATGCCTCTCAATTTTCAGTGAGGAGACAGCATTCATTCTCGGGCTTGACAAACCTCTGAAGGCGGTGGGAGATTGTTTGGTAATTGATGCATTTCCCTCCCCTGGCATTCCCTGAGAATCAATTTGAATTGACCCGTGATGCCTTTCAACAGTTTTATGCATTCACTTTTAAGATCATTTAAGATCACCTTTAAGATTAAGAGTGTGGGTTTTCTCCGAGATCTTCGGTTTCCTCCCACACTCCAAAGACGTACTGGTTTGCAGGTTAATTGGCTTGGTATAAGTGTAGGTTGTCCCTAGTGTGTGTAAGATAGTGTTAGTGTGCGGGGATCGCTGGTCGGCGTGGACTAGGTGGGCCGATGGGCCTGTTTCCGCGCTGTATCTCTAAACTAAATTAAACTAAAATCATTCTGCTTACAAAAACCATTTGTCATCATTATGGCATAGTGCCGTGGCGGTAGAGTTGCTGCCTTACAGAGCCAGCGACCCGGTTTGTTCCTGACTACGGATGCTGTCTGTACGGAGTTTGCCGTCCTCCCCATGACTGTGTGGGTTTTCTCTGCGTGCTCCGGTTTCCGCCCACACTCCAAAGACGTGCAGGTTTATAGGTAACTTGACTTCGGTAAAGATTGTAAATTGCCCCAGTGTGTAGGACAGTGCTAGTGTATGGCGATTGCTATCTCTAAACTAAACTGAACTAAAACTAGATTACCACAAATGACCACAATTATCCGGCTCAGCTGCTCGTCCAGCTACCTTCATTGTGTTTAATTTTCCACAACATTCGTCTCTATTCTGGTATGAATTTTATTCCTGTAGTCAATTGCGATATTTTTAGTTGAGTCTAACTCATTGTCACACTTAATTCAGTTAACCACTTTGGAACATAGAACATTGAACAATCCAGCCCAGCAACAGGTATCTTGGCCGACCATGTTGGTAGCCAATCATGATGCCACCCAATCTACTTGTGCTGCCACTTTCAGGCAGCTACAGACTTTCAGGCAGCTCCAAGATCCTCTACACATGAGTGATCCGAAGGATCCTGCCATCTACTGCATCCACTCCCCTTGTATTTGACCACCCAAAATACAGCACCTCGCATTTGCCCGGATTAAACTCCATCTGCCATCTTTTCACCCAAATTTACTATTGATTTATATCCTGCTGTGTCCTTTGACAACACCACAGTTCTAGTATTGTCTGCAAACATGCTAATCAGATCAGCTATATTTTCATCCACATTATTTATACATATCACAAACCACCGAAGTCCCAGCGCTGATCCTTGCAGAATGACATTGGTCAAAGATCTTCAACCAGAGAACCCCCCCTGAACCACTACCTTCTATCATCTATGGTCAAGATATTTTTGTATCTCACGTTTCGATTTGGATTCGCCATTCATTTTAGCCCATTGCTTCGTTTTACCCTAAATATATATTTTTTTAGTGAAACGTCTTCACAGCAATTGTGTAGGAAGGAACTGCAGATGCTGGTTTAAATCAAAGATAGACACAAAATACTGGAGTAACTCAGAGGGCCGGGCAACATCTCTGGAAAGAAGGAATGGGTAACGTTTCGGGTCGAGACCCTTCTTCAGACTGAAATTATTCAGGTCGAAATTATTTTTGGGTTAATGCAGTTATCACTCAAGATTTCATAGTGAATGCATTCTGAAAGCTTAATAGTGAAAGTTCGTTCCTTCTATTGTAATGACTCCACCCAGTATGTATCATTCTTCTTCCCCCTTAACCCAGTATCATTCCTGCTCTTCCCAACGGCAAAAGCTACTCCCTCCAAGTGCACCCACCACCAACAACCACAAACAACTGGACACAACATGCTGGAGTAACTCAGCGGGACAGGCAGCATCTCTGAAGAGAAGGAATGAGTGACATTCCGGGAAGAAGGATCTCGACCCAAAACGTCACCCATTCCTTCTCTCCAGAGACGCTGCCTGTCCCGCCGAGTTACTCCAGCTTTCTGTGTCGATATTCACACCAATTGTATCTGTGCAAGTTAAATGTCGTTCAATATTTTTCTGAATTATCAAACATCATCCTCAATTCCGCTATCTGCTGATGGACCCAACGAAGGTTCATTGTTGGAATTCTAATGATAGAAAATAAAATTTATATTTCTGCTGTTGCTTACTTTGCACATTCAGCTGTGAAGTTAACAGCCTTATTGTGGGTCTATATCATCAGCAATGAGCTTCTTACGGCAGATAACAGGTTATTGGTGATAATGTGAAACGTGCTTTGCATCACGTTCAGGTGGATGAAGATTATTGCAGGTCTGTTATGATGACTGAACAACTAGGCATTTGCTATGACTCAATAGGATAAGTCCAAGTTCGTGAAAGCAAGCAATGGCAGCAGAATCAAATTTATCTATTTTTCTCAGAGGTTAGGCTAATGGAATTTACTTTGGTTGAGTAATCTGAGAAATCGATTACTCAGCTCAGTGACACTTCTGATTTTTTTACAAATGGAAGTTCTGTCAAAGTGGCTGGAATACCATTCATCATGGAAAGTTTTACAAATGTCAAGATCTGGTACACAAAATAATCGTGATTGTGAGATAAAACGTGAACTCTATCTACAGTACCAAATGCAGGTCAAATTGAAACTCAAATAAGGACATAAGGTCAAAGGTGATCGGAGCAGAATTAGGCCATTCAGCCCATCAAGTCTACTCCACCATTCAATCATAGACAATAGACAATAGACAATAGGTGAAGGAGTAGGCCATTCAGCCCTTCGAGCCAGCACCGCCATTCAATGCGATCATGGCTGATCACTCTCAATCAGTACCCCGTTCCTGCCTTCTCCCCATACCCCCTCACTCCGCTATCCTTAAGAGCTCTATCCAGCTCTCTCTTGAAAGCATCCAACGAACTGGCCTCCACTGCCTTCTGAGGCAGAGAATTCCACACCTTCACCACTCTCTGACTGAAAAAGTTCTTCCTCATCTCCGTTCTAAATGGCCTACCCCTTATTCTTAAACTGTGGCCCCTTGTTCTGGACTCCCCCAACATTGGGAACATGTTTCTTGCCTCATGTCTGATCTATCTCTCCCTCCTAACCCCATTCTCCTGCCTTCTCCCCATTACCCCTGACACCCATACTAATCAAGAATCTATCTATCTTTGCCTTAAAATATTCTAGATTTAAACCATTGATAACCTTGCTCATTGTAGTTACGCAAAGATGTTTTCCTCAATTACCCTAAGTCCAGTACTATTGATGATGAAAATCGTAAAGAAATTCAAAAACAAAAAGTTTTAGTAAATCTCAGCAGGTCAGGCAGCATCTGTCAAGAGAGAAATAGAGTTGTCCTTTCAGCTCAATAAACCTTCATCGACCTGGGGGAAATGTTGGAGGGAAAAAAAACCAAGTTTTAAGATGCTGAAGGCTTAATTTGCACAATCAAAAGATGAAGTGTTGTTCCTGAAGTTTACATTCAGCTTTGGTAGAATAGCACAGATATTGAAAATAGAGGGATTGGAGAGGAAGTAGGGAGGAATATTGTAATGGAGACAAAAAGAACTGCAGGTGCTGGGATCTTACATAAAACACAAAGTGCTGGAGTAACTCAACTGATCAAACAGTATCTCTGGAGGACACAGATAGGTGACGTTTCAGGTTGGGACCTTTCTTCAGAGTGACATGGAAAGGCAATTCTCTGGTTGAGTCCCTTCTTCAGACTAGGCATATATAAGTGACGATTCGGGTAGGGGTGTCTGAAGATATGTCCCGACCCAAGATGTCACCTATTCATGATCATATCATGAAGAAGGGTCTCGACCCGAAACATCACCCATTCCTTCTCTCCCGAGATGCTGCCTGACCTGCTGAGTTACTCCAGCATTTTGTGAATAAAAACCTTCGATTTGTACCAGCATCTGCAGTTATCTTCTTATACCTATCCATGTCCTCCAGAGATGCTGCCTGAGCTACACCAGCACTTTGAAATGTTAAAGTGATTAGCAATCGGATGCTTGGAATCCCACATACGGAGTAAACAGAGATGTTCCTTAGTTTTAGTTTAGTTTAGTTTAGTTTAGAGATACAGCGCGGAAACAGGCCCTTCAGCCCACCGAGTCTGCACCGATCAGCGATTCCCGCACATTAACACTATCTACACACACTAGGGTCAATTTACATCTATACCAAGCCAATTAACCTACAAACCTGTACTTTTTTGGAATGTAGGAAGAAACCGAAGATCCCAGAGAAAACCCACGAGTTCACGGGGAGAATGTACAATCTGCGTAAAATGGCCATCCAATTTAAGTTTGGTTTCCCCTCTGTAGAGAAGACTACAATGTGAACACTGAGTACAGTGTGCTAGGGTGCTGGTGCAAGAGTCCAGGGCCGGCATCATGTTGAAAATGTCAGATATTATTGAGGTTGATCCATTGGATGTGGAGGGTAGCGGACTAGAAAGTACGGACATGGTTCTGGGAGGGAGGAGATGGTGTGACTAGCCTCTGAACCATGAGACCTTGTCTGAAGCCCGATAACAGAGGGGAAGAAGCTGTCCCTGAGTCTGGTGGTGCCCGGTTTCAAGCTTCCGTGTCTTCTGCCTGACTGGGAGAAGAAGGAATGATTGGGGCGAGAACAGTCTTTGATTATGTTGACTGCTTTCCTGAGACAACGTGAGGTGTAGATGGAGTCAATGGTGGTGAATCTGAGCTGTATGACCGATGATGTCAATGGTAAGAATCTGGTCTGTGTGAGAAGATAGAGGAAAAACATCTTTAGGTCTCAATAGCACTTCGGGATGGGCAATAAATGTTGGCCTTCTCAGCTATACCCACACCCGAAATGTATTGAATGCATGTGGATGTGCATTGTTGTGAAGAAGGGTCTCGACCCGAAACGTCACCCATTCCTTCTCCCCTGAGATGCTGCCTGACCCGCTGAGTTACTCCAACATTTTGTGTCTACCTTCTTGCTGTAACATGTGATCTCTAACTGGCCTAACTACATCTGATTTTCACTACAGTATTTTTGCTAATTAAAGTTAATGACTGCTGTTGAGCAGATAATTTAAGAGTTTGACTATTGATTTTGAGTGGCAGTTACATAGTTTTAAAGTGCCTAACAGTTAATCTCATTAATCCATCGACAACAGCTTTATATTAGATTCAGTGGGCGTAAAACTGGTTACTTCTGCCCTGAGGTGGAGATCTAATGTATATAAAAAGCTGGAGATCAGGCAAAATATATTCAAATAACTCCAAGCAGCCAAAGTTATAGGTCATTCTGCTTTGGGGAAAAAAAAACGAAGTTAGAAATGTTACACTAATTATAAACAATAGACAATAGACAATTGGTGCAGGAGTAGGCCATTCGGCCCTTCGAGCCAGCACCGCCATTCAATGTGATCATGGCTGATCATCCACAATCAGTACCCTGTCCTGCCCTCTGACCATACCCCCTGACTCTGCTATCCTTAAGAGCTCTATCTAACTCTCTCTTGAAAGCATCCAGAGAATTGGCCTCCACTGCCTTCTGAGGCAGAGAATTCCACACATTTACAACTCTCTGAGTGAAAAAGTTTTTCCTCATCTCCGTTCTAAATGGCCTACCCCTTATTCTTAAACTGTGGCCCCTGGTTCTGGACTCCCCCAGCATTGGGAACATATTTCCTGCCTCTAGCGTGTCCAATCCCTTAATAATATTATATGTTTCAATAATATTATTGAGATTCTGGCATCCGTCCATGTGCGGGAGATGATGGTGCAGCTTGGCGTGGTCCTGCTTGGAGAGGGGGATTTGTCATTTGCGGTTACATTTCCTTGTGTGACTGACTGGGCCTATCCGTGACAGCCAGAGCCTTCCAGAGTTTCCACAGGTGAGGTCGCCTCTGGCCGTCAACTCGGGCCACAGTTTAAGAATAAGGGGTAGGCCATTGTGAACTGAGATGAGGAAAAACTTTTTCAGTCAGAGAGTTGTGAATCTGTGGAATTCTCTGCCTCAGAAGGCAGTGGAGGCCAATTCTCTGAATGCATTCAAGAGAGAGCTGGGTAGAGCTCTTAAGGATAGTGGAGTCAGGGGGTATGGGGAGAAGGCAGGATTGAGAATGATCAGCCATGATCACATTGAATGGCGGTGCTGGCTCGAAGGGCCGAATGGCCTCCTCCTGCACCTATTGTCTATTGTCTATTGAGTCCGTGGCTGCTGTCGAGGTGCAAATAATAAAACACAGAGGATAGACGACATATTGCTGGAGTAACTCGGCACGGTCGGGCGGCATCTCTGGAGGAAAGGAATGGGTGACCTTTTCGGGTAGAGACCCTTCTTCAGACTGAGAGTCAGTGGAGAGGGAAAGTGGCGGGATGAGGAGGTACAGAGAAACAAATGAATGAAAGGTACGGAAAGAACAAATCAAGGATGATCAAGGAGATAAACCCACATGAAGTTAATGTGGTGACATACGAGTTATTGATGTGCTTATTTACCTGCAAACACAATCTCAACTTATGTAAGCCAAAATATGATTATACAATATAGAGAATTTTGGCCAGCATTTCAAAAATAAAATTTTGGGCACTTTTTAAATTTTTTTTATGGTTTTAAAATAGTTCCTCAACTCTCAGTAATGGTTATAGAAACTCTGTGGATTTATGCCTCTTTTGAGAATAATTCCTTACCTGTGTACATGTACCTTTTAATGGAATTTATCCAATGGATGACCATAATGCTACCGTATCATGACATATGTTCGGCAAAATTAAGTGATCCAGACTCATAGAGTCAGAGAGACATACAGCACAGAAACAGGCCCTTCGGCCCAACTTGCCCGCACCAACCACGATGCCCCATCTACATTAATCCCACTTGCCCGTGTTTGTGCCTATCCTTCAGAACCTTTCCTATCTATGTACTTCTCGAAATGTCTTTTAAATGTTGTTCTCGTGCCAGCCTCAACTACCTCCTCTGGCACCTCGTTCCATGTGTGGAAACCTTTGTGTGAAAAAGTCGCGTGGAACAGAGTGTGGGGAAGCCACGCCCTCTGTGTGGAAAAAGTTGCCCCTCGGGTTCCCGTTAAATCTTCTCCCTCTCACTTTAAACCAATGTCCTCTGGTTCCCGACTCATCACCAAGGAGCACATGAAATTCCATTTCAACCCCAGTGAGGTCCGCCTCTTCAGCCAGAGATTTCATTTCTTCCAATTTTGTCATTTTGTCAGCAAACCCCTATTAAGTAGAGATGAAAAGAAACAGCTGGAAACTCTAAGCCAAGCAGAAAAGCTCAAAATTCACAAAGGGGTTATTAGCAACTGCGATGAGAAAGACAGGATTCAAATTCTGACTAAGACATTCTTCTTGCAAAAAGCTTACTTCTGAAATGTTAACTCCTCCACTTTTCGCACAAAACGTTGCTTTAACTGTTCCTTCAGGACGGGTCTTTCTTTTCTATTAGCTGGTTTAATTTCAAGTTTAACCCACCGAGTCTGCGCCGACCAGCAATCCCCACACACTACTAACACTATCCTACACACTGGGGAACAATTGACTTCACTGTAGCCAATTAGCCCAACAAACCTGTACATCTTTGGAGTGTGGGAGGAAACCGGAGCAGCCAGAGAAACCCCACACAGGTCATGGGGAGAACGTACCAACTCCATGCAGACAAGCGCCCGTATTTAGGATCAAACCCGGTTCTCTGGCGCTCTAAGGCAGCACCTCTACCGCCACAGTACTCTGCCACCCGGGGTCCTTGTTATGAGAAGAAAAATCACTTCAGTAATAACACAAACACCGGGCATGTCATTTGCTCCCTCCCACCAGCATGAAGACTTAACATCAACGTAGCATGTAAATGCTGAACATGCCTGGTCTGTCCTGATTAGATTGGGGTTATTCCCAGTGACTGTAGGGTATGAAGGGAGAATCAATCATTCATTGCTGCTGCTCATGATGCGTGTCCTATGGTGCTAGCTGCCAATACCGTCCAGAAAAAAAAGGTTTGGATAGAATTGTAATGATGCCTTGCTAAGAATTTCTGGAATCATTTGGATGCATCATGTGGATGCCAATTAACTTACAAACCTGTACGTCTTTGGAGTGTGGGAGAAAACCGGAGCACCCGGAGAAAACGCACACATATCACAGGGAGAACGTACAAACTCCGTACAGACAGGATCGACCCGGGTCTCTGGCGCTGTAAGGCAGCAACTCTACCACTGCGCCACCGTGCCACTATGTTATTTTCAAACGTCGTGCAGTTTGGGGAAACTGCCTCAGCAGTTTGATAAAATTGGAGTTTGAAAATTGCCTGTTGTTTTCATTCCCTTCTGCAGAAGACCAGTGACACCATAATGATAAATGAATAAGCTCTAATGTGTATCTTGCTTGAATTGCCAGTGAGATGGGCAGTTGACATTGATAGTATTTAAACAAATTCTGCAATCTTTTCGCAGATAAGGTGTCTTATCAAGATGTATCATGCCACCTCAGATTGTCGCTGTTAAGTATTTTGGCAGTCTGGTGTTTTCCATCTACCCAGTTCTATTCATGCATTACACAAAATGTTTGCATTTTCAATGCCTGGCAGTATTGAAAGGATGTTCGACAATGAAAAGGAAGGTGGTGGTGGTGGTGGAGTATGATGTCAGCACTCAGCAAGCTGCTCCACGAACACTCATGCATTAACGGGATGCGATCTGAAGCACAGTGAGAAAGAAATTATTGTAAACATGTAAGAAAGCGTTACGGACTGATCTGCGGCTGAACTTTGCTTGAAACTAGAAAACGATACAGTTGCACAAAATGGCTTTTGTTACCGATCTCTTGAATCTTGCATGGCTGCCTAAAATCTGACCGGCTCTCTTAACCCTTTGGGCGCCACAGAACGATGACAGTTTAAAAAAAAAAAAAGAACCACAGAAAGAGGTTAAAGTTCTGCCTTTACACCCTGATTCTTCTGATTAGTGATGACGTAAATGCAAATACAGAAATATTCTGAATTTTCCTTTCAAATTAGCTGAGTTAGATAACTCACTCGTCTGGAATCGGTCAACCCCATTCTAGCTGCGTATGTCACAGTGCAAAGCAGGTAACAGTGCCGTGAATAGGCAGTGGCCTTAAAATGCTGCAGCTCCTTCTATAAACAGCGGATGCTAATAATTTAACACCAGGATATACGTCTGTTAGTTTTTCCATACTTTGGCTGGAGACTTCAGCTGCATGTGAATGAGGATGATTCATAAATCACTTGCAAGATGATGCAGCTGCCTCCCCGTTACTGGCAGTGTAAATAGTGAAAAGCACTTAACTTGGTGCTTTGATGTGTAAGGCATTGGTTTTGTTGTATTAGTTAAGTAGCTTTGAGCAGGAGATTTACATAATCAGCAGGGCCCAGCAATTTCATACTTCCTTGTCATTTCTCGTCGAAGAGTCTTTTTTTTTCACATTTTGCGTTGGTCACAAAATAGTCAGTAGAAGATGGTCACCAGATGTGAACGGCAGTAATTGCACGATAACGCATTATCCAATAAAGTGAATATGACAATTTAACATTTTAAAATTTCCATTGCCTGCCCATTGTCACGGCTGCAAGGACTCTAGTTAATGGCCAGAGAAATTCATTAATGCTATTTAATTATGTCTTGCTACTATCTACACGGGATCACGAAGGGTGAGGTTGACCCTTGTTAGAAATTTCGGCCCATGCACGTTGGCGGCGCGGCGGCGCAGCGGTAGAGTTGCTGCCTCACGGCGCCAGAGACCCGAGTTCGATCCTGACCACGGGTGCTGTCTGTACGGAGTTTGTACGTTCTCCCCGTGACCGCGTGGGTTTTTTTTTCCCCCGAGATGTTCTGTTTCCCCCCACACTTCGAAGACGTACAGGTTTGTAGGTTAATTGGTTTGGTGTAAATGTGTGCGTGTAGGGTAGTGGTAATGTGCGGGGATCGCTGGTCGGCGTAGACTCGGTGGGCCGAAGGGCCTGTTTCTGCCCTGTATCTCTAAAGTAAATTGAACCACACTACAATGCGGCATCGTGCTTTAAACTATTATCTGGATGTTTATAAAAGCCCAAATATGTACTTTTTATGCAGCCAGCTGATTTCATAACAGATGAGAACATATGGTTTTGTGATTGGTTTAAAAAAAAAGATTAGCTCCGTAGGCTTGTTTATCGCAAATCCTTCTTTCCTGCACCCAGACCCACAAAGCTCATCATTTATTTTATGCTTTTTTGCCTGAGATTAAGTCCCAGGTTGTTGAACCAGAAACAAAGGAATGCGCAGCTTGGAAAGGATATTGATAAAAGCACAGCTCAAGGAACAATACATTGGTAAAACTAAATTGATGACCAATTTTTTTAAAATGGAAAATGGATCAAGTTAACAGCAAAGTTTTTTCACACAGAGAGCGGTAAATCTGTGGAATTCTCTGCCACAGAAGGTAGTTGAGGCCAGTTCATTGGCTATATTTAAGAGGGAGTTAGATGTGGCCCTTGTGGCTAAAGGGATCAGGGGGTATGGAGAGAAGGCAGGTACGGGATACTGAGTTGGATAATCAGCCATGATCATATTGAATGGCAGTGCAGGCTCGAAGGGCCGAATGGCCTACTCCTACACCTATTTTCTATGTTTCTATGTCTATGTTTCTATGTTTCTAAAAGGAATTCCAGAAACAGTGCTGTTATTGAGTTACTTTCAAAATTGGAAATCATTTGTCCAAACTGTGGCGTGACTTTCCCATTACACATGTATAATAATGTAAACGTTTAATTATATTTCATCCTCATGCTGTTGTATTCTTCTTGCTTCCTAACTGGGGATGTTGAATCTTTTCTCTCCGCTTATCTGTGGATCAATGAAAACTCGATGCTGCTGTTTTAACTCACCGTGTGCCCATTCGTCATGCTTGTGGGCTGACATTGAAAGTTGCCACGCTTCCTGACTCCAGTATGAAACCGCGGGACCAGGACATGCACTCGTGCATGAGTAAGTGCAGTCAAAGTCACAGGTTGGGGATCGAGAGGTGAGACCGTGACTAATGTGCGTCCACTGCAGCACCTGGCTGAGATTAGTAAATTCAGAACAGATTGAGCTGGCCGCGTTGCTATGCCTCAGCTCCCATCCCCATCACCAGCTGGACCATTGGACAGCTTCAATATATTGAACCATGATGTGTGGCTAACTTGTATGCAATTGTATAGCAGTATTAGAAGGATGTCAGGGGATCTTATCGAAACATATAAGATTATTAAGGGGTTGGACATGTTGGAGGCAGGAAACATGTTCCCAATGTTGGGGGAGTCCAGAACCAGGGGCCACAGTTTAAGAATAAGGGGTAGGCCATTTAGAACGGAGGTGAGGAAAAACTTTTTCAGCCAGAGAGTTATAAATCTGTGGAATTCTCTGCCTCAGAAGGCAGTGGAGGCCAGTTCTCTGAATGCATTCAAGAAAGAGCTAGAGAGAGCTCTTAAGGATAGCGGAGTCAGGGGGTATGGGGAGAAGGCAGGAATGGGGTACTGATTGAGAATGATCAGCCATGATCACAATGGTGGTGCTGGCTCAAAGGGCCAAATGGCCTACTCCTGCGCCTATTGTCTATTGACTTTGAAGACACTGGAGGCATTAACCCAGTTCATCATCCTACCGGCCCTTGCTCCTCGAGTCCGGTGTCTCCCGCTCCCTTCCAGTCCCGCTGTCCGACAAGTCTTCGGCAGGGCTCCCGGTCCGATGAGCCTTCGAGCTTCCGGGACAGGTCCCGTCAACCGACGAGCCATGCGAGGGGGTACCACGGGTGGCCACGGCACCTCGGGAAAGCCTCCCCGATCACTTCACGACGCAGGGTATCTGCCTGGTATTGGAATGATTTTACTTTTTAACATAGCCAGCTTTCAATTCAGTCTCCACATCAGGTGTCCTTCATGAGATCTCAATCAGGGGCTTAGCTGGAGCCACAGATGGACGCTCCTCAGCTGTGGCAGAGCTTACACTCTCTCACCTCCTGCAAGGTGAGACCAGGGTGGCATAATTGGCCACGAGGCATCACCTGCGGATGAGCTGAACGCCTTTAATGCACGCTTCGAAAGGGAGAAGCACGACCACATTAGCCCCATGAAGACCCTGCAATCACAGTCTCTGAGACCAATGTACAAGCATTCTGCAAGAGAGTGAATCCACACAAAGCATCCAGAGTGGATGTGGAGAGGATGTTGACTTCATCATCGGCAAAGCTCAATCAGTGCAGACTGATAACCAATGGGAGAGTCTGGGACTGTAGGTCATAGCCTCAGAATTAAAGGATGTTCTTTTAGTAAGGAGACGAGGTGTGCTGAAGGGCTTGTTTCCACGCTGCATCTCTAATCTAATCTAAACGGAGCTACTTTCCTTCAACTATCAGTTTCTTGAACAGTCGACCTCTCGCACAACTAGGGACTTGTTTTTTAACTGTGGATTGTTTGCACTGATGTCAATTTTTTGCAGTCGTTTGTGTTTGTTATGTAGAAGGCATGTGTAGTTTATGTATAATTGATGTTTATGTGTATTGTGTGAATCTATGTGCATCAAGCATAGAAACATAGAAACATAGAAAATAGGTGCAGGAGTAGGCCATTCGGCCCTTCGAGCCTGCACCGCCATTCAATATGATCATGGCTGATCATCCAACTCAGTATCCCATACCTGCCTTCTCTCCATACCCCCTGATCCCTTTAGCCACAAGGGCCACATCTAACTCCCTCTTAAATATAGCCAATGAACTGGCCTCAACTACCTTCTGTGGCAGAGAATTCCACAGATTCACCACTCTCTGTGTGAAAAAAAACATTCTCATCTCAGTCCTAAAAGACTTCCCCCTTATCCTTAAACTGTGACTCCTTGTTCTGGACTTCCCCAACTTCGGGAACAATCTTTCTGCATCTAGCCTGTCCAACCCCTTAAGAATTTTGTAAGTTTCTATAAGATCCCCCCTCAATCTTCTAAATTCCAGCGAGTACAAGCCGCTGTGCTCATCATTTTCAATGTAGCCATACCAGTGCATTTGACAATAAACTCAACTTGACTTGAGCTTAAAGCAGACATGGAGGATGCTATGAAAGTAAAATGTCTGGAACGCACCTTCAGTGTATTGGTGCACCATCCTGGCCAGTTGCTTTACACCACAAAGCCCATTATGACTGGAGGGTCCAAAACTAATATTATGCCACATTATCTAATGTAGCTGTACGACTGATGAGTGCACTAGATGTGAGAAGATGCATAAGAAGTGGCCCTAATATGAAAGGAAACATAATTCACTTATTACGTTGGCCCAGAGATAGGTAGGACAGGTTTGGAGAGATATGGGCCAAACGCAGGCAGATGGAACTGGTGTAGATGGAGCATTATGATTTTAAAATAGTTCCTCAACTCTCAGTAACGGTTATGGAAACTCTGTGGATTTTTGCCTTTTTTGAGAATAATTCCTTTCCTGTGTACATGTACCTTTTAATGGAATTTATCCAATGGATGACCATAATGCTACCGTATCATGACATATGTTCGGCAAAATTAAGTGATCCAGACTCATAGAGTCAGAGAGTCTTTTGTAAAAATATTTTTTGCTTTCTCTGTGGCAAACACGTGTCTCTGATCAGGTGAGGTAAAGAGTAGCTGCAAACTCTGCATCTGTAGCCCCACACGACCACGCGGCTAAGTAGTCTAGTGTTGCCCAAAGTATCATGGCCGCTCCAGCAGAGTCCAGGTCCTGCTCTTTCAAACATTAAGATTACATGCAGTTTAGATGCACAGAGTCATAGACCCATACAGTGTGGAACAGGCCTTTCAGCCCATCTAAACAATGTGTCCCAATGTGTAGGAAGGAACCGCAGATGCTGGTTTACACCGAAGATAGACACAAAATGCTGGAGTAACTCACCGGGTCAGGCAGCAACTCAGGAGTAAAAGAATAGGTGACGTTTTGGGTCCGAACCCTTCTTCAGTTCCGACCTGAAACGTCACCCATCCCTTTTCTCCAGAGATGCTACCTGACCCGCTGAGTTACTCCAGCATTTTGTGCCTACCTACATTAGTCCCACCTGACCGCGCTTGGCCCATAACCCCATAAACACTATCCTATCTCTACTGTCTATTCAAGAGGGATTTGATCTAAGTGCTTTGAGGTGACCACATTGTAGTATTATCGCAATGCAACACAAGCCTTTACAACCATTCCAATATATTATTCATAAAGCTCTTAATTTCCAGATAGCTGTTACTGCCACAATTAGATTATTTGGAAAGCATTGACTGATAATTACATTTCTTTGAAAGTTGTTTTAAAAAAACCTTAAGTACAGCTTGGAGCCAACGTTTCTCAGATGTGATCGCAACAATTGTGATGGTGTTGTCTCGGTGAATTCCTTGCCCGGCTTTTGCAATGGACAAAGCAATAAAGCATCATAATGGGGATATTTGTTAGCCCTATGAATCTAAAGCAAGACACAAAGCACTGGGGTAACTCAGCGAGTCAGGCAGCATCTCTGGAGAACATAGATGGATGATAGAGTGGGTCGGGACCCGTCTTCTATTGTGTTAGTTGGGGGGGGGGAATGGAAGAATGGAGAGGCAGGACAAGCCCTGACAAGTGATAGGTAGATACAGGCGAGCGGATGTCTGATAGGCAGAGATTAAAAGGCAGAAGGTGTGAGATAAAGTCGGGTCCACACGCTGGATGTACTGGAGTGGCTCCCGATCTAAGTGAGCCCCAGGCTGCTACAGGGCCTCCGTCACCTCGACTGGCCTTTGACAAGCCCCCTTATTCTCCTCCTTATCTATATATTACTAAAAATCTCATCTTGTATATCTATATACTAAAACTCTCGTTTGTTTGTTTGTTCCTGAACTACAGCCAAAATGGTACAGGATAGCGGAACAATTTTAGGCCCACCTTACTCACCGTCGTCCCTTTGGTGCTAATGGAAGAAGTTTCATTGAAATCGGTGTTATATTTCTAAAGTTATTCACATTTTAAAGTTTAAATCTATCTCCTAGGGAAGGATGGGGGGAGAGAGGGAGGGAGAGAGGAGAGAGGGGGAGGGGGAGGATAAGGGGGGTTGAAGGGGATGGAGTGGGAGGGGAGGGGGAGGGGGAAGGAGGGGGAGGGTGAGGGAGGGAGGGGGTGGGGGGAGGGAGGGGGGAGGGGGGAGGGGGAGAAGAGAGGGTGCTGCACCATTGCAGGAGAAGTTTAGGTCCAATGGGTCCACTTGGTCTAGTATATATATATATATGTATGTTCCTGAAATACAGCCAAAATGGTACACGATAGCACAACAATTTTAGGGGCTCCTTATTCACCATTCGCCTGTGGTGTGCAGTGTCAAGTTTCTTTCAAATTGTTGCGCTATCGTGTACCGTTTTGGCTGTATTTCGGACATAAAATAAACATCGCCATTTTGATCTAATACTTCCGTGTTCAACGTTGTCATTAAACGCGTGCTTCGTTGAACGATGACTCCTGAGGGAAATGCTCACATTTTCTTCAAGTTAAAGTTTGCCCACTCAATAATATTAAAGTTGTGTGTCTTTTTTTTCCATCAAGTGCTGTCTCAACGGGAACCCAACCGGTCCACGGGTCGTATAGTCATTAATATATATGTTGAACTATAAAGGACCAAACACAGCTCTTCATCAGATACAGATGTCCAATCTGAAAAGCAACTCTCCACGGCCAGCCACTGTCTCCTGCCACAAGCCCCATGCTATACTACTGTACAGTTGCATAAATTATTGGCAACTACTGTGGGAGGTTTGAATTTATATAGAATTGTGCTGAATGGGCAGCTCAATAAAGGACCATTTTGCACTGCAACTCGTGTTTACACTCATTGTTCACCCTCCAATACTAAGAGTCTAATCCTCCATTTGTTTTCCCATTGTATGCTTATCTCGTTCTTTCCTTAATTGCAGACATGCAATCCACATTAACTGTTTCCTGTGGTACTGTGTCCGATATTCTTGCTGTTTACTGGATAAAGTTGTTTTCTTCTACGTTGACTATTAGATTTCTCAGTTACTTTTCATTCATTCGCATGATGTGATCACTGCTGGCCCAGTCAGCACTTCTTCCTCTAATCTAATTGTCCATGAGCTTAAATGGTTTAATGGGTCATTTCAGAGGGTAATTAATCTGGGACACGGACTACCTATAAGCTTAAGTGGGGCAGGGCGGGGACACGGGCGGATAGGGGAGTGAAGATGACATTTAGCTTGCTTGCCTCCATAGGCAGGGATATTGTGTATATAACAGACGTGAGAGACTGCAGGTGCTGGAATCTGGAGCATAAAACAAAGCCCTGGGGGAACTCAATGGGCCTGTTAGAAATTGTCAACATTTCAGGTCAAGTCCCTGAATCAGTGATGGGACATCTTCTTGTTTGTCTAGGCATTCTTGGAATATTGTTCGCAGTTCCTGCTGTCGTACAATAGAAAGGATGTGGTCGCACTGGGAAGAGTGCAGAAGAGATTCACCTGGATGAATGCCTTAACTGTGAGGAGGTATCACAAAACGCTGGAGTAACTCAGCTGGTCAGGCAGCATCTAGGAGAGAAGGAATGGGTGACGTTTCGGGTCGAGACCCTTCGGAATGGGTGACGTTTCGGGTCGAGACCCTTCAGGGCGGTCACAGTGGCGCAGCGGTAGAGTTGCTGCCTTACAGCGAATCCAGCACCGCTGGACACATTGGACTGCTTCAATATATTGAACCATGATGTGTGGCTAACTTGTATGCAATTGTATAGCAGTATTAGAAGGATGACAGGGGATCCTATCGAAACATATAAGATTATTAAGGGGTTGGACACGTTAGAGGCAGGAAACATGTTCCCAATGTTGGGGGAGTCCAGAACCAGGGGCCACAGTTTAAGAATAAGGGGTAGGCCATTTAGAACGGAGGTGAGTCAGAGAGTTGTGAATCTGTGGAATTCTCCGCCTCAGAAGGCAGTGGAGGCCAGTTCTCTGAATGCATTCAAGAGAGAGCTAGATAGAGCTCTTAAGGATAGCGGAGTCAGGGGGTATGGGGAGAAGGCAGGAACGGGGTACTGATTGAGAATGATCAGCCATGATCACATTGAATGGTGGTGCTGGCTCGAAGGGCCGAATGACCTACTCCTGCACCTATTGTCTATTGTCTAATATTCTTATCTTGCCATGTGTATGGATGAAATGCAAGCAACTTGGGGCGCAGCGGTAGAGTTGCTGCCTTACAGCACTCTCAGCACCAGAGACCAACGGGTTCAGCGGGTTCGATCCCGACTACGGGCGCCGTCTGTACGGAGTTTGTACGTTCTCCCCGTGACCTGCGTGGGTTTTCTCCGAGATCTTCGGTTTCCTCCCACACTCCCAAAGACGTGCTGATTTGTAGGTTAATTGGCTTGGTAGACGTAAAAACAAATTGTCCCTAGTGGGTGTAGGATGGTGTTAATGTGAGGGGATCGCTGGTCGGCACGGACCCGGTGGGCCGAAGGGCCTGTTTCCGCACTGTATCTCTAAACTAAACTAAACTAAACTAAAATGGGTGACGTTTCAGGTCGAGACCCTTCGAATGAGTCTGTGAGGAGAAAAGGAATAGGTGACCCTTTGGAATGTGACCCAAAACCTCACCTATTCCTTTTCCCAGAGATGCTGCCTGACCAATTAGGTTACTCCAGCATGTTGTGTTTATCTTCAGTGTAAACCAGCATCTGCAGTTCTTTCCTGCCACAGATATGAGGAGAGTTGGGATAGGCTATATTTTTTCTCACTGGAGCACAGGAGAAAGAGGGGCGATCCTATAGAGGCTCATAAAATCATGAGGGGCATGGATCAGGTAGATAGTCACAGTATTACACCTGAGGATAGGGGAGTCCCAAACTAGAGCATATGGGTTTAAGGTGAGAGGGGAAATATTTAAAGGCAATCTGAGGGGAAGCTTGAACTCGGCAAATGAAACAAGCTGCCAGAAGAGGTGGCAGAGGCAGGTACAATCACATCATTTAGAAAGTATTTGGGCAGATAATTGGCTTGGGAAGGAATAAATTCATAAGTTCATATGTGATAGGAGCAGTATTAGGCCATTCGGCCCCTCAAGTTTACTCCGCCATTCCATCATGGAAGATCTATCTCTCCCTCCTAACCCCATTCACCTGCCTTCTCCCCATAAACACCTGACATCCGTACTAATCAAGAATTTATCTATCTCTGCCTTAAAAATATCCATTGACTTGGCCTCCACAGCCTTCTGTGGCAATGAATTCTACAGATTCGCCACCCTCTGACTAAAGAAGTTCCTCCTCATCTCCTTCCAAAAATAACGTCCTTTAATTCTGGTCCTAGACTCTCCCACTAGTGGAAACATCCTCTCCACATCCACTCTATCCAGACCTTTCACTATTTAGTACATTTCTATGAGGTCCCCCATTCCCCCATATCTCACTTTTGACTTTAGATGAGGTCCCCCTCATCTAAAGTCAAAAGAGAGAATGGAGAGATATGATTCAAATGGAAGGAAATGGAGAGATATGATTCAAATGGAAGGAAATGGGGTTAGTGTAGCTAGGCATCTTGGTCGGCGTGCACGATTCAGGTCAAGGAGCCTGATCCCATGTTCTCCAAGTCTCTGTACCTTTGACTGTAAAGGCCAGAAGTAAACCAGCTTGGATTTTACAACAACATGTCCTGTTACCTTTTTATTCCTGACAAAATTCAATTACTTAAACTTAAATTCTCGAGTTGCTAAGGAGGGAAGTCTCCAGATCAATAGTTGAAGCCTCAGGACGTGAGTGCAGTAACTTAACTGACATGCTCTCTCTGTCTAAGCCTCCAGACGAAATGTGTAGGAAAGTACTGCAGATGCTGGTTTACACCGAAGATAGACACAAAACGCTGGAGTAACTCAGCGGGACGGACTGCCTTCCCCTCAGCTCACAGTGAACCATTCTACATTTCCATATCACCATCCGCTTTGATTTGTTGTTTTCACACCTTACCCTTTTATATCTCTAGACCACCCTCCCCCCTGACT
Organism: Rhinoraja longicauda; assembly: GCF_053455715.1. Lineage (NCBI taxonomy): Eukaryota > Metazoa > Chordata > Chondrichthyes > Rajiformes > Arhynchobatidae > Rhinoraja > Rhinoraja longicauda. The sequence continues at coordinate 6,276,515 of NC_135978.1, forward strand.
CTCAGTCTAAAGAAGGGTCTCGACCCGAAACGTCACCCATTCCTTCTCTCCAGAGATGCTGAGTCACTCCAGCATTTTGTGTCTGTCATTCATAGCCTCCAGATTTGCTGCTCTTCAAGTCATGTACCAGTTAGTGGAGTGTCCATTCCATTAAAACCCTTCATTATTTCAGATTTTTAGATTTTTAGAGATACAGCGCAGAAACAGGCCCTTCGGCCCACCGAGTCCGCACTGCCCAGCGATCCCCGCACATTAAAACTATCTTACACCCACTAGGGACAATTTTATTTTGGAAAACATTTTGCCCAGCCAATTAACCTACATACCTGTACGTCTTTGGAGTGTGGGAGGAAACCGAAGATCTCGGAGAAAACCCACGCAGGTCACGGGGAGAACGTACAAACTCCGTATAGACGGCGCCCGTAGTCAGGATCGAACCCGAGTCTCCGGCGCTGCATTCGCTGTAAGGCAGCAACTCTACCGCTGCTCCACCGCGCCAAGAGCATGGTAGGATCATCATCCCTCAACGTCCTTCCTTCAGGGGAAAGGAGGTCCACCCCGTAATCCTTTTTCACGATGTAACTTTGCAAGAACGCTGGAGGCCCACCAGTGGCTAGAGTGCAGGTATTGGAAGAAAGGCCACTGCAAGTGCTTCCCTGACCACAACCGGCTGGCCAAGAATGGAGCCCAGCTTGTGTGGTCCCACCCAGATCTGCAATGGATGAGCAGACGAGATGTGTGGGAAGGAACTGCAGACTCTGGTTTACACTGAAGATAGACACAAAAATGCTGGAGTAACTCAATGGGCCCGAAAGCGTTGTTGCAGTGTTGGTTTCATTCCGGTCAATTGTTTTGTGCACCTTCTCCAGCAATCTATTTTTCAATGGGTGACAAAGGGTCTCTACCCGAAACACCACCCATTCCTTCTCTCCAGAGATGCTGAATTACCCCCGGCTTTTTGTGTCTATCTTCAATCTATTTTGCAATATGTTGACTGCAACTGTATTTTATGTTAAAAGACACTACATTCTGCAGTTACATAACAGTTACAGATAACAAGAGAGAGTCAAGAGTGTTTTGTTGTCAAATGTCCCAGAGAGAACAATGAAATTCTTACTTGCTTCAGCACAACAGAATATGTAAACATAGTACTCTGTAAAACAATATAATAAACAAAAGAAACAAAGGATCAGTGTGTAAATATACACGCACTCACAAGTACACACATATATATATACATATACCGATGAGCCAAAACATTATGACCACTGACAGGTGAGGTGAATATCTTTTTACAATGGCACCTGTCAAGGGGTGGGATATATTAGGCAACAAGTGAACAGTCAGTTCTTGAAGTTGATGTGTTGGATGCAGGGGAAATGGGCAGGAGTAAAGACCTGAGCGACTTTGACAAGGGCCAAATTGTTATGGCCAGACGACTGGGTCAGAGCATCTCTGAAACGGCAAGGCTTGTGGGGTGCTCCCGGTCAGCAGTGGTGAGTACCTACCGACAGTGGTCCGAGGAGGGACAAACCACAAACCGGCGACAGGGTGTTGGGCGCTCAAGGCTCGAGGGCAACGAAGGCTATCCCGTCTGGTCCGAACCGACAAAAGGTCTGCTGTGGCACGGAACAAGTCACGGAAAATTTTAATGGTGGTCACGGGAGGAATGTGTCACAATACACAGTGCATCACACCCTGCTGCGTATGGGGCTGCACATGGAGGACCAGCAGCATATTAGGCAGGTGGTCATAATGTTTTGACTCATCAGGTGATAATGTTTTGGCTGATCGGTGTAGATACCAAAAACAAACAATAATACTGCAATAATACCAATAATAGTCCATGTAGTTCAGAGCTTATTTGAGGTTGTAGTGTTTAACAGCCTGATGGCTGTTGGGAGGAAGCTGTTCCTGAACCTGGACGTTCCAGTTTTCAAGGCTGGACAGTGAATACAAGACTGTCAAAGCCAATAGGCCTGAGCTTCAGGTGATGGGTGAATGTCTCTGAAACCATTTCTTTTTATTAAAGTTTTGAAACTTTTCTGCAAATTCTCATCTTTCCTCAGCTTTCTTATTTCAGCTCAAACCGTTCCCTCATATTGTCAAGGAACTGCAGATGCTGGTTTAAACCAAAGATAGACACAAAATGCTGGAGTAGCATTCCAGGCTGCATCTCTGGAGAGAAGGAGTGGGTCTGAAGAAGGGTCTCGACCTGAAATGTCACCCATCTCTTCTCTCCACACTCCAGCTCCATTCTCCAGTATTTTGTGTCTATCCCTCTCATATCCATCTCATAGAGAGCTAGATAGAGCTCTTAAGGATAGCGGAGTCAGGGGGTATGGGGAGAAGGCAGGAACGGGGTACTGATTGAGAATGATCAGCCATGATCACATTGAATGGTGCTGCTGGCTCGAAGGGCCGAATGGCCTACTCTTGCACCTATTATCTATTGTCAAATTTCTTTTCTCAGCTCCTTTTTACGCTTCTCATCAGGCCTGCAGTTGGTTGCAGTTGTCTTGTCTGGCATGCAATGTTTTCTAAAGAGATCAGATTAGATTAGATTGGAGGTGCAGCGTGGAAACGGGCCCGTTGACCCACCGGGTCCACACCGACTAGCGATCCCCAGTACACGAGCATTGTCCAATGCGCAAGGGACAAGTTACAATTTTTTTACTGAAGCCATCTATATACTAAAACTCTCGTTTGTTATCTTGTTTGTGACTGAACTTCAGCCAAAACGGTACACGATAGCGCGACAATTTTAGGCCCACCTTACTCACCATTGTCACTTTAGTGATAATGCAAGTAGTTTTATTGAAATCGGTGTTATATTTTTTAATTTATTCACATTTTAAAGTTTAAAAGGAGGGGAGGGGAGGGGGAGGGGAGGGGAGCGGAAAGGGTGAGGAGAGAGGGGTTGAGGAGAGAGGGGAAGGGGGGGTTGAGGAGGGGAGGGGGGGTTGAGGAGGGGAGGGGGGGTTGAGGAGGGGAGGGGGGGTTGAGGAGGGGAGGGGGGGTTGAGGAGGGGAGGGGGGGTTGAGGAGGGGAGGGGGGGTTGAGGAGGGGAGGGGGGGTTGAGGAGGGGAGGGGGGGTTGAGGAGGGGAGGGGGGGTTGAGGAGGGGAGGGGGGGTTGAGGAGGGGAGGGGGGGTTGAGGAGGGGAGGGGGGGTTGAGGAGGGGAGGGGGGGTTGAGGAGGGGAGGGGGGGTTGAGGAGGGGAGGGGGGGTTGAGGAGGGGAGGGGGGGTTGAGGAGGGGAGGGGGGGTTGAGGAGGGGAGGGGGGGTTGAGGAGGGGAGGGGGGGTTGAGGAGGGGAGGGGGGGTTGAGGAGGGGAGGGGGGGTTGAGGAGGGGAGGGGGGGTTGAGGAGGGGAGGGGGGGTTGAGGAGGGGAGGGGGGGTTGAGGAGGGGAGGGGGGGTTGAGGAGGGGAGGGGGGGTTGAGGAGGGGAGGGGGGGTTGAGGAGGGGAGGGGGGGTTGAGGAGGGGAGGGGAGGGGGGGTTGAGGAGGGGAGGGGAGGGGGGGTTGAGGAGGGGAGGGGGGGTTGAGGAGGGGAGGGGGGGTTGAGGAGGGGAGGGGGGGTTGAGGAGGGGAGGGGGGGTTGAGGAGGGGAGGGGGGGTTGAGGAGGGGAGGGGGGGTTGAGGAGGGGAGGGGGGGTTGAGGAGGGGAGGGGGGGTTGAGGAGGGGAGGGGGGGTTGAGGAGGGGAGGGGGGGTTGAGGAGGGGAGGGGGGGTTGAGGAGGGGAGGGGGGGTTGAGGAGGGGAGGGGGGGTTGAGGAGGGGAGGGGGGGTTGAGGAGGGGAGGGGGGGTTGAGGAGGGGAGGGGGGGTTGAGGAGGGGAGGGGAGGGGGGGTTGAGGAGGGGAGGGGAGGGGGGTTGAGGAGGGAGGGGAGGGGGGTTGAGGAGGGGGGTTGAGGAGGGAGGGTAGGGGGGTTGAGGAGGGAGGGTAGGGGGGTTGAGGAGGGAGGGGAGGGGGGTTGAGGAGGGAGGGGAGGGGGGTTGAGGAGGGAGGGGAGGGGGGTTGAGGAGGGAGGGGAGGGGGTTGAGGAGGGAGGGGAGGGGGGTTGAGGAGGGAGGGGAGGGGGGTTGAGGAGGGAGGGGAGGGGGGTTGAGGAGGGAGGGGAGGGGGGTTGAGGAGGGAGGGGAGGGGGTTGAGGAGGGAGGGGAGGGGGGTTGAGGAGGGAGGGGAGGGGAGGGGGGTTGAGGAGGGAGGGGAGGGGGGTTGAGGAGGGAGGGGAGGGGGGTTGAGGAGGGAGGGGAGGGAGGGGAGGGGGGTTGAGGAGGGAGGGGAGGGGGGTTGAGGAGGGAGGGGAGGGGGGTTGAGGAGGGAGGGGAGGGGAGGGGGGTTGAGGAGGGAGGGGAGGGGAGGGGGGTTGAGGAGGGAGGGGAGGGGAGGGGGGTTGAGGAGGGGAGGGGAGGGGGGTTGAGGAGGGAGGGGAGGGAAGGGGGGTTGAGGAGGGAGGGGAGGGGAGGGGGGTTGAGGAGGGAGGGGAGGGGAGGGGGGTTGAGGAGGGAGGGGAGGGGAGGGGGGTTGAGGAGGGAGGGGAGGGGAGGGGGGTTGAGGAGGGAGGGGAGGGGAGGGGGGTTGAGGAGGGAGGGGAGGGGGGTTGAGGAGGGAGGGGAGGGGGGTTGAGGAGGGAGGGGAGGGGGGTTGAGGAGGGAGGGGGTTGAGGAGGGAGGGGAGGGGGGTTGAGGAGGGAGGGGAGGGGAGGGGGGTTGAGGAGAGAGGGGAGGGGAGGGGAGGGGTGGGGGGTTGAGGAGAGAGGGCGGTTGAGGAGGGGAGGGGAGGGGAGGGGAGGGGAGGGGAGGGGGGTTGAGGAGAGAGGGCGGTTGAGGGGAGGGGAGGGGAGGGGAGGGGAGGGGGGTTGAGGAGAGAGGGGAGGAGGGAGGTTGAGGAGAGAGGGGGGATTGAGGAGGGAGGGGAGGGGGGGTTGAGGAGGGAGGGGAGGGGGGATTGAGGAGGGAGGGGAGGGGGGATTGAGGAGGGAGGGGAGGGGGGATTGAGGAGAGAGTGGAGGGGGGGGGTTGAGGAGAGAGGGGGGATTGAGGAGAGAGGGGGGATTGAGGAGAGAGGGGGTTGAGGAGAGAGGGGAGGGGGGGGTTGAGGAGAGAGGGGGGCGGTTGAGGAGAGAGGAGAGAGGAGAGAGGGGAGGGGGAGGAGGGGAGGGTGTTGCACCAATACAGGAGAGGTTTGGGCCCAACGGGTCCACTTTGTCTAGTTTAACCTACAAACCTACACGTCTTTGGAATGTGGGAGGAAACCGGAGCGCCCTGAGATACCCCACGCAGGTCACGGGGAGAACGTACAAACTCCGTACAGAGACAAGCACCTGTAGTCGGGATGGGACCCGGGTCTCTGGCGCTGTGAGGCAGCGACTCTACCGCTGCGCCACCGTGCTGAGATGACACAAGAAATTTAACGGAGAGCACAGAGTTTGCAGAATATGAATGAATTGCATCGTATTTGGTTGTAACACCGCTGTGGGTGGGTAGAACAGTGCCGCGTCCAGCTGAGAGTGGCTGGAAATAAATGTGATCCAGGAATCATGATCTGAAAAGTGTTGGTCAAGTTGTTTATTGGCAGGTGAACCTAACAACCGGATTATTTCTCCTGCAACGTCCTTCCCTTCCTAACAGCTTGAAGTTGATAGGAACACGTTTATTCCATTGTATCCACATGAAGGCACCTGTTCAAATTCACAGGCAGAGCACACTGCACTGTTGATTTGTGAAGACACTCGAAAGGGTTAAAAATCACACTCAATCTTACCACCAATTAACCAGCCTAAAATAACAGTTGTTTCATTGATAACATGGACAGAATTGGTTCAAATCGGGCTGATATACACTCAAACTTACGACCAATTAACCTGCCGAAAATAACACCGTTGTTTCATTGATAATAGGGTGCAAATTGTGCTTTTATATTAAGATAGGAAATTCGTGGACGTATGCTCAGCCTCTGAATTGAGGATTGACGTCCACGATTTGAAATTGTCTAGAGAAGAATAAGAACTGAAATTGCTTGAGGAATGTGTCCCCAGTGCTTGCTTACATATTTGATCTGTCTTCTGTTCACAAAATCAAAGTATCCCTTTCACGATACGTTGCTCCTGGTTTATTTTGTTCTGGTGCCTCTTGTTCTTCTAACGTTGCCTCACATCGACTGATTGGGAACTACCGCGAGTTTAAACCTGATGAACAGAACCGTGTGCCTCGGTTTAATTGAGCCAATAATCTGTAGTCGGGTCAAGTCTTCACCATCAGGCTGGCATTTAGCAGAACGGGGGTTTGTGTGTCTTGTCTTTTAAAAAAAAAAATTTAGGCGATGCATTTCACATTTTGCTTGGTTTATGCCCCGGGCAGACACTAAATCTTTAACCCTTTTGCACAGGGTGATTTTTTTTTTTTGTCTTCATTCCAGTGCTTCCTGTTTACTGCTTGGTTGCTAGCCACTGACATCACTGTCTCCACCTCTCCCAATCAATCTCACAGAGAGAGAGACACACGCACGCATGCATTCATAGGCTGAGCAGCAGTATTAGAAAGATAAGGAGCGCCCAGGCACTGAGACAGCGTGCACAGTGTTTCTACAACTCAATGTACATCAGCATCCTAGCCCAGCGCTGGAGACTCGGCTGTGCTGTGTAACAGAGGGAGCACCTTGCACTCGCCACTCTCTGCCCACTTCAGCATCCAGGGTGGCTTTTTTTTCCCCCCTCTTTCTCTTTATTTATTTCTTCCTCCCTTCCTTCCTTCCTTCCTTCTGCTGGCTGCCTGCTGTGTTTAAAAAGGGTCGCATGCATGACAGTCCGAAAAGGAGAGAAAATGACCATAAGCATTCAGGAGCATATGGCCATCGACGTGTGCCCGGGTCCCATCAAACCCATCAAACAAATCTCCGACTACTTCCCCCGTTTTCCTCGTGGTCTTCCCTCGGCCGTGAGCCGCAACAACTCTATGCATTCCGCAGTCACACAGTCAGAGGCGAGGAAGGAGGAGGACGGTGTGGACAGGTTACTGGGAGCCGCCTCGGCTGCACCTGGACCTGGACCTGGACCTGCCAAAGCAGAGGAGGACATTGACATCGACGGCTACGAATCCGATGACTCCAGTAAGTCTCTCACTTCTCCCAACTACTTGTGTTTGTGGTGGCATGCTGTTGCTGTAAATGCGGTTTTTGCTTTTGTTTTGTGCTTAAGATGTGAACCTGCACCTGACCAGAAGGGTCATACACTGTAGGCTTGTATACACACTGGAATTTAGAAGGATGAGATGGGATCTTATCGAAACATGTCAGATTATTAAGGGGCTGGACACGTTAGAGGCAGGAAACATGTTCCCAATGTTGGGGGAGTCCCAGAACCAGGGGGCCACACAGTTTAAGAATAAAGGGTAGGCCATTTAGAACAGAGATGAGGAAAAACTTTTTCAGTCAGAGAGTTGTGAATCTGTGGAATTCTCTGCCTCAGAAGGCAGTGGAGGCCAATTCTCTGAATGTATTCAAGAGAGAGCTAGATAGAGCTCTTTAAGGATAGCGGAGAAGGCAGGAACGGGGTACTGATTGAGAATGATCAGCCATGATCACATTGAATGGTGGTGCTGCCTCGAAGGGCCGAATGGACTCCTCCTGCACCTATTGTCCATCCATTCCTTCTCTCCAGAGATGCTGCCTGTCCCGCTGAGTTACTCCAGCTTTTTTTGTGTCTCTCCTGATTATATTTAGCACGTTTCAGTAAATTCCAAAACTGTCTTTTTTTTGTCTAAACAAAAATCTTTTATAATAACTCTGGGGGCATTTAAAGCGACGTCAGAAATTTCACTCAGAGGATGGAATACTGCAAAGTGTTAACGCGAAACTTCACTAATGATAACTTGATAAAGAAGCCATCTGCCACTAACCATTCCTTCCACAAGTCCCCCTTAATGAGGCAGGGTAGAAATCTGTCGTGGCAAAAAAAAAAATTCAACTTGTTTCAGTAAATCAGCAGGGAAATGTTTAACATTTGAGATAAAACTGGAAAGTGAGTTCCATTTTAATCTACCTGCCCCTAAGTGTGAATGTTTCCAAGTGATCTGATTTTCACTCGAGATTGCCTGCTTCAGAGTTTGACGAATAATTAGGGCTTCAATCTCCAGCACTCGGTGGTGGGGTGGGGTGGGGGGGTGGGGGTGGGGTGGGGGGGGGGGAATCCCAAAGAGGTGATTTTAAAGCAGTATAAGAAAATAACTGCAGATGCTGGTACAAATCGAAGGTATCACAAAATGCTGGAGTAACTCAGCAGGTCAGGCAGCATCTCAGGAGAGAAGGAATGGGTGACATTTCAGGTCGAGACCCTTCTTCAGACCACCTTCTAAAGCAGCATCATTTAAGGGAATTGGATGCAGCGTTATTTTGTTTTGAATACCGGTGCCATTAATTGACAGGCTTTTAAATTTACATGTAGCTACTTGACCTGAAATCACACAAACAGCATAAAAAGCTCATCTGACCAAATGCCAAGCTGCGGGGTATACACCTGTTTTGAATACACTATGAGCATCGTTACTAAAGGGGAGTAGTCTTTGTTTACATCCCAGTCTTAGCAAAGCCAGTCTATTTTTTAATAGGTTGCTTATTACTAAGGATTTCAAAAAAATGTGGCAGATGAAAGTGTGCGCCAAATTGTAAATGCTCGTCGAGGTGATGTTTTGTAGATTTGAATTCTGCGTTGCCACAGCATTTAAAAAAAAAAAACCAGGTAAACATTAAATGTAGCAGGATGAAAATATAAGTATATTCTTTAAAAGTTAGCATCTCGTTGCGATGTTTAAAATAATTAATCGTATTCCCGGTATTGACATGTGAAAGGTGATATGAAAATGTACTCTTGAAGATTGCCACACCCAAATGCAACGACACGTGATTTTAGATCGGGTGTTGCTATTTTGAATATTAATTTTGAATGTACCATTCATTATTCCTCTCACTAGATTAATCTGCATGGCCAACTTTGGGTATAGGAGGCTGCCTTTGGCAGCCAGTTTTCATTTAATACATGATCATGGTGTTCATTGATTTGGTTGGTGTTCCAAGTCTGTGAGCAGGTTCTGAAGAAGGATGTCTACAAAACTGACCAGACTACAGAGACAGATATTCAAGAGTCTTTTAGATTATTCCTGAGTAATTAACTGTCCCACAATTGGCTGGTTGCTACAACTGCACTATCCGTTACAGCTGTTTCAGTCTTGAATTCCCTGCTTTGTGACCGAGTGGAATTACATGCTGAGAATGGTCCAAGTTTCCACTTCCATTTTCCTGGAAGTACATGTGATTTATACCTGGCCTCAGTTTCAGTGAGTCACCACTGATTCTGGTTGAATGATAGTTTGCAATTCTGCAGCACCTTCAGTGCAATAAATAAATAATTGTGGAGCATTGCACAGCAACAGAAATAATGGCGCATCAAACAGTGAGAGGAGAAGATTCAGAAACGCTGAGGTTCAAAGCTAAGGGCCTGTTTCCACGAGGTGTATCTAAAGTCTAAAATGAACTTTGGGTGTTCTTTGGCTTCCTCGGTAATAGTGTCAGTGTTTATAAATCAAGGGTCAGCTCAGCTTGTGGAATTCTCTGCCTCCGAAGGCAGTGGAGGCCATTTCTCTGAATGCATTCAAGAGAGAGCTGGATAGAGCTCTTAAGAATAGTGGAGTCAGGGGGTATGGGGAGAATGCAGGAACGGGGTACTGATTGAGAATGATCAGCCATGATCACATTGAATGGCGGTGCTGGCTCGAAGGGCCGAATGGCCTCCTCCTGCACCTATTGTCTATTGTCTATTTAAAGTACAGTGAATCAGTGTTTTTCTCTCTCAATGATTCATGGGTCTTTAGAATTCTTTTTCAAACGGCAGTGGTGGAAGTCTTTGAATATTTTTAGGTTAGTGGTACATAGATTCCTGATAAGTGAACTTGCAAAAGAGTAGAGGGAGGGATAGATAGATTCTTGATTAGTACGGGTGTCAGGGGTTATGGGGAGAAGGCAGGAGAATGGGGTTGGGAGGGAGAGATAGATCAGCCATGATTGAAAGGCGGCGTAGACTTGATGGGCCAAATGGCCTAATTCTACTCCTATTCCTTATGACCTTATGAATGATTTTTGAGCAGTCTTCTGAAGGTGAGAGGAAAGGTTACAAAGTGCAGGGTTTTGTGAAATCATCCCGGGATAGGGTGGGATGGTTACAGTCCATGCCTCCATGCATGCGGGGCAATGGTAGAGTCGCTGCCTTACAGCGCCAGAGACCCGGGTTCGATCCTGACAACGGGTGCTGTCTATACGGAGTTTGTACGTTCAGCCTGTGACCTGCGTGGGTTTTCTCTGGGTGCCCTGGTTTCCTCCCACACTCCAAAGACGCACAGGTTTGTAGGTTCATTGGCTTTGATAAGTTGTAAGATTCTCCCTAGTGTGTGTAGGTTAGCATAAGGGGGCGATCGCTCGTTGTTGTGGGCTGAAGGGCCTGTTTCTGCGCTGGATCTCTAAAGTCTAAAGCAGAGTGCTTGGAATGCATTGCCAGGGATAGTGGTTGAGACAGATATGATTGCCAGGGATTTAAGTGACGTTTGGATATACGTATGGAGGTGCAGGGAATGGAGGGACATGCAATATGTGGAGGCAGGTAAGAGTTGGTCTTGTCATCGTGCTCTGCACAGTAATTATGGGCAGAACAGCCTGTGCTCCATATATTCTATGCACTAAAAGAGAATATCAGAATGGGAAGATTCCAACGGTGTAAATGAGGCACAAAACATTTTTGGGCTGGAAGGAATTTGCAGTGGATCGGGGGAGCAAGACTGCTGAGGAGGTGCTGGGTGGTTGTGGGCGGCACGGTGGCGCAGCGGTAGAGTTGCTGCCTTACAGCGAATGCAGCGCCTGAGACTCGGGTTCGATCCCGACTACGGGCGCCGTCTGTACGGAGTTTGTACGTTCTCCCCGTGACCTGCATGGGTTTTCGCCGAGATCTTCGGTTTCCTCCCACACTCCAAAGACGTACAGGTATGTAGGTTAATTGACTGGGTAAAATGTAAAAATTGTCCCTAGTGTGTGTAGGATAGTGTTAATGTGCGGGGATCGCTGGGCGGTGTGGACTCGGTGGGCCGAAGGGCCTGTTTCCGCGCTGTATCTCTAAATCTAAATCTAAAATCTAAAGATCAAAAGAGATTTTCTGCACATAAATATGGATTTTCATCCTGAAGAATAGACCGCTTCCAATGTCGGGAAGAGCAACGATGATGGAGTAGGACCTCTTCTTCATGTGAAAGAAGAAATGGGCTCAAACGCTGGATATTTTCTCATGTGGAAATTTGGAAGCAGAAAACAAAATAACAGCTTAAGGAATTTTCAATGCAGCAAAGGCTGTCGTAGGGCTGAGATAGGGATGATGTATAAGAAAATAACTGCAGATGCTCGTACAAATCGAAGGTATTTATTCACAAAGTGCTGGAGTAACTCAGCAGGTCGGGCAGCATCTCGGGAGAGAAAGAATGGGTGACGTTTCGGGTCGAGACCCTTCTTCAGTCTGAAGAAGGGTCTCGACCTGAAACGTCACCCATTCCTTCTCTCCCGAGATGCTGCCTGACCTGCTGAGTTACTCCAGCATTTTGTGAATAAATACCTTTGAGATAGGGATGATATTAGATATGTAGCAGAAATTGGAAGCGAGTGATCCTGATGATTTCCAGGATATTTAGTTGTTTAGTTTAGAGATACAGCATGGAAACAGGCCCTTCGGCCCACCGAGTCCATGCTGACCATCAGTCACCTGGTCGCACTAGTTCTATGTTGTCCCATTTTCTCATCCACTCCCTGCACATTAGGGGGAACTTTGCTGAGGCCAGTAAACCTTCAAATCCACACGTCTTTGGGATGTGGGAGGAAACTGGAGCACCCGGACGACGCCCACGGAGTCACAGGGGGAACGTGCAAACTCCACACAGACAGCACCCGAGGTTAGGATCAAACCTGGGTTTACCTCTGCCTGCTGCACCACCTTGTTGCCTGTCCAAACCCGATTCGTTTCCACGGGCCTTTGTTTCGTGAGAAATGATAAAGTATTTTATTATTTGTGAATTATGGGCTTTTTGGGTACCTTTCTGTGAGGATCAGCTCAGTTTTATTGAAGCCAAGTATGCCGCCGGAGTCAGGCAAGAGATGTGAAGTTATAATTATGGGAAGAAATGCGATGGGACTAGCATTTTCAGTGGAGTAGAAAAATAATATTGGAGGCTTTTTAAGTGCTGAGTGGATAATGGAAAGAGAAATATAGATTGGGGTTTGATTTTTAAATGACCACAGAGGGAGGGAGAGAGAGAGGTGAGATGACAAGGAATTTCTAAATGCAGAAACCTGGTCAATACCAAGGAATGAGAAGTTCTAATGCATGTAAATGGATTTAGCTTCGATGGACATTTTAATCGGCAGGGACAGGTTTGGCCAAAGGGCCTCTTTCTGTGCTCTAACTCTATAACTCTATGACTCTAGGAAAACATTCCTCACTGCCTGGCCTGTTTAATAGTGTCGTTCTGGAGTTAATAAAACTGCATGTTTACCTGACTCCAACAAGAGCTGTGAAAAACAGTGTGAAGGAAAGATTGTTTGGGGACTGTTGCCACCATCGCACCTATACCTCCTTTGAGGAGATGCGTGGAAAGGAACTGCAGGTGCTGGTTTATACCGAGGATAGACACAAAGTGCTGGAGTAACTCAGCGGGTCGGGCAGCATCTCTGGAGATAAAGAATGGGTGACATTTCGAGTCGGGGACCCTTCTTCAGCGGGTCTAAAGAGTCCCTACCCTGAAACGGCAGCCATCCTTTTTCTCCAGAGATGCTGCCGGACCCGCTGAGTTGCTCCAGCACTTTGTGTCCATCCTCTTTTGAGGAAGTAGTGCAAGGCTGTGGAGAGAGACAGATTCTGACAGCCAGGTACATACATGAATTTAACCCCTCTGAGCTGAGTGTGTTTGCAGTTCCAAGACGTGTGAAAGTCATCACATGGATGTTTGCTAAAGAACTTAAGGTGTCGTCTTTGTGCATTGGTTTTAGTTTAATTTATTATTGTCACATGTGCCGAGCGAGGTACAGTGAAAAGCTTTTGTGGTGCATGCTATCCAGTAGGCAAAAAGACTATACGTGATCACAAACAAGCTGTCCAGTGTATAGATACAGAATAAAGGGCAGGTATTTATTTCACAAAATGCTGGAGTAACTCAGCAGGTCAGGCAGCATCTCAGGAGAGAAGGAATGGGTGACGTTTCGGGTCAAGACCCTTCTTCAGTCTGAAATAAATACCTTCGATTTGTACCGGCATCTGCAGTTATTTTCTTACACAGGATAAAGGGCATATCGTTAGCTATCAGGCTAACATTGCACATTTATGGACAATTAAATTGAAGATGAATAATCAATCAATTTAAAGTACTTTTCCAGCAACTAAGCAGGCACAGTAAATATTATGAAGTTGCATTATTATCTAACTGTGAATTCAAACTTTATAATCACATACCACAGAGCAAGCCCCTGTGCTTTGACTGGATGCATTGTGAGAATTTAACACGTACCAATTTTTAAAGGAAAATAAACTTCTTTTTAACAGTTTCCAAACTAGTCAAAAATCTTGTTAAATTAAGGACTTCATAAGTCATAAGTCATAAGTCATAAGTGATAGGAGTAGAATTAGGCCATTCGGCCCATCAAGTCTACTCTGCCATTCAATCATGGCCGATCTATCTCTCCCTCCTAACCCCATTCACCTGCCTTCTCCCCACAACTTCTGACACTTGTACAAATCAAAAATCTATCTATCTCTGCCTTAAAAATATCCACTGACTTGGCCTCCACAGCCTTCTGTGACAAAGAATTCCACAGATTCACCACCCTCTGAAATTTCTCCTCATCTCCTTCCTAAAAGAACGCCCTTTGATTCAGAGTCTATGACCTTTCGTCCTAGACTCTCCCACTAGTGGAAACATCCTCTCCACATCCACTCTATCCAAGCCTTTCAATATTTTGTATGTTTCAACGAGGGCCTCCCTCATCCTTCTAAATATACAGTATTTGAGGAATTACATTGAATAGTTCGGGCTGTCTTAGCATCTTTTATGTATTGTATTTAAAAGCAATTCAAAACCGTTTGGATCGGCAGGGGTGATGTGTTAAGCTAGTTAGTGCTGGCTTTATAGCAGTTATAATACAGTACAGTAAACCCTCGTTTTAACGGACCTTTTTATAACGGCTTTCGGCTATAGAGGACAGACTTAACAAGACTGCCCAGGCCACCCCTGGCTTGCACTGCCCCCAACCCCCCCCTCCCCTCCCCGTATGTCTCGTACAGCGTCAGCTACCCACACCACCCCCAGCTTGGGCTGATTCCTGCCGCCACCACCGGCCCACACAACTTGTTCGGCCTCTTGCAGGCCGAGCCTGCCGTGCCCACCGACCCTTACCTGCGGGCCGCGACCATCGACCACGCCGATCCTCGCCTCTCTCCCCCCCCCCCCCCCCCCCCCCCCGGCAGCCAGCAGGCCGGGCCGTCAACGCACCTGGATTCCAGGCTCAGCTCCCGACCAAGAGTCTGAAGAAGTCTTGACCCGAAACATTCATATGAAGAAAGACTGGATAGACTCGGCTTGTACTCGCTGGAATTTAGAAGATTGAGGGGGGATCTTATAGAAACTTACAAAATCCTTAAGGGGTTGGACAGGCTAGATGCAGGAAGATTGTTCCCGATGTTGGGGAAGTCCAGAACAAGGGGTCACAGTTTAAGGATAAGGGGGAAGTCTTTTAGGACTGAGATGAGAACTTTTTTTTCACACAGAGAGTGGTAAATCTGTGGAATTCTCTGCCACAGAAGGTGGTTGAGGACAGTTCATTGGCTATATTTAAGAGGGAGTTAGATGTGGCCCTTGTGGTTAAAGGGATCAGGGGGTATGGAGAGAAGGCAGGTACGGGATACTGAGTTGGATGATCAGCCATGATCATATTGAATGGCGATGCAGGCTCAAAGGGCCAAATGGCCTACTCCTGCACCTATTTTCTATGTTTCTATTACCTATCCATGTTCTCCAGAGATGTTGCCTGACCTGTTCAGTTTAGTTTATTGTCACGTGTACCGAGGGACAGTGCGAAGCTATTGTGTGCTAACCAGTCAGCAGACAGACAATACACGATTGCAATCAATCCATTTACAGTGTATAGATACATGATGAGGGAATAACCTTTAGGCCAAGGTAAAGCCAGCAAAGTCCGGTCAAGGAGAGTCCAAGGGTCACCAATGAGGTAGACAGTAGGTTCTGCTCTCTGTTTCTGGTAGAATGATTCAGTCACCTGCTGAGTTACTTCAACACTTTGTGTCTTTTTGTCTACAGCGTACAGAAGCATGATAAAGGGAATGATGTTTAGTGCAAGGTAAAGTCCAATTAAAGATAGTCCAATAATCTTCAATGAGGCAGATAGTATAGTAGTTCAGGACGGCTCCCTGGTTGTGGTAGGATGGTTCGATTGCCTGATAACAGCTGGGAAGAAACTGTCTCTGAATCCGAAGGTAAGCTTTTTCACACTTCTGTACCTCTTGTGTGATGGGAGAGGGAGAAAGAGGGAGTGAGCAGAGTGAGACTCGTTCTTAATTATGCTGCTGGCCTTGCTGAGGCAGCATGACGTGTAGATGGAGTCAATGGAAGGGAGATTGGTTTGTGTGACGGTCTGGGCTGCGTCCACAATTTCCTGCTGTCTTCGATGGTGTTGTTCCCAAACCAGGCTGTGATGCATCCTGATAAAATGCTTCCTAAGGCACATCTGTAGACATTGGTGAGAGTTGTTGGGGACATGGCAAACTTCCTAAGCCTTCTAAGGAATTAGAGGCGTTGGTATGCTTTCTCGGCTGCTGCTTTGATATGGCTGGTCCAGGACAAATTGCTGGTGATATTTTCTCCCAGGAACTTCAAAAGAGGGGAAAAGTTTTTTTATGTTGACCTGTAGGTAAGGAAACGGGATCAAATGGGTCCAATTTCCATGCAGCAGATTTTAGAACGGAGTCTTTAGACGTTAGCGATACAGTGCGGAAACAGGCCCTTCGGCCCACCGAGTCCTCGCTGACCAGCAATCACCCGGAACACTAGCAGTATCCCACTCACTAGGGACAATTTACAATTTTTACTGAAGCCAATTAAACTACAAAGTTGAAGGTATTTATTCACAAAATGCTGGAGTAAGTCAGCAGGTCAGGCAGCATCTCAGGAGAGAAGGAATGGGTGACGTTTCGGGTCGGGACCCTTCTTCAGACTGATGTCGGGGGGGGGTGGGATAAAGGAAGGATATAGGTGGAGACAGGAAGATGGAGGGAGAACTGGGAAGGGGGAGGGGAAGAGAGGGACAGAGGAACTATCTAAAGTTGGAGAAGTCAATGTTCATACTGCTGGGCTGCAAGCTACCCAGGCGAAATATGAGGTGCTGTTCCTCCAATTTCCAGTGGGCCTCACTATGGCACTGGAGGAGGCCCATGACAGAAAGGTCAGACTAAAGCTTAAACTAAAAAGTTACACGTCTTTGAAACGTGGGAGGAAACCGGAGCACCCGGAGAAAACCCACGTGGTCACGGCGAGAATGTCCAAACTCTGTACAGACAGCACGCGGAGTGAGGATCTAACCCGGGTCTCTGGCGCTGTGAGGCAGCAACTCTACCACTGCGCCACCGTGCCACCCACTGGAGTGTTGTGGGAAAGATGGAATAAAAAAACCTGTGCAAACATTTTCCAGCATTGTAAAGTTAGGTAGTATTTCCGAGGGTGGAAATGGGCTTTGTTGTTGCGTTGGAGGTCCAAAGTGGTGGTTCTGTATGAGTGTGTGTCTGCACGTGCATTTTGTATGTACCTTATACAATGAAGACAAAAATGCAAAAGATTTTAAAACTGAGTTTGTTGGTTCTTTGGATATTGATTCATCCTGATTAGTTGATGTGACTTGGAGACCATAAGTCATAGGAACAGAATTCGGCCATTCAGTCCATCGAGTCCACTCTGCCATTCAACCATGGCTGACCTATCGTGTAGGAAAGAACTGCAGATGCTGGTTTAAATCGAAGGTGGACACAAAATGCTGGAGTAACTCAGCGGAACAGGCAGCATCTCTGGAGAGAAGGAATGGGTGACTTTTCGGGTCGAGACCCTTCTTCAGACTAATGTCAGGGGGATCTAATTTTTCCCCCTCAACCACATTTCCTTGCCTTCTCCCCACGACTTGGCCTCCGCAGTCGTCTGTGGCAATGAATTCCATTCCAAATGTGCGTCGTTTTATTCTGAGGCGGGGCCCTTTGGTTCTAGACTCTCCCATTCATTCTGGAGTTTTTCTGGAAATAGTCAGTCATACAACACAGAAACAGGTCTGCTGGCCCGACTCGCCCATGCCAACCAGATGCTCCAGCTAAGCTAGTCCCGTTGCCTTTGTTTGACCGTTTGCTATTGAGGGCGTGCAGCGTAGGTTCACTAGGTTAATTCCCGGAATGGCGGGACTGTCGTATGTTGAAAGGCTGGAGCAATTAGGCTTGTATACACTGGAATTTAGAAGGATGAGGGGGGATCTTATTGAAACATATAAGATAATTAGGGGATTGGACACATTAGAGGCAGGAAACATGTTCCCAATGTTGGGGGAGTCCAGAACAAGGGGCCACAGTTTAAGAATAAGGGGTAGGCCATTTAGAACGGAGATGAGGAAGAACATTTTCAGTCAGAGAGTGGTGAAGGTGTGGAATTCTCTGTCTCAGAAGGCAGTGGAGGCCAGTTCGTTGGATGCTTTCAAGAGAGAGCTGGATAGAGCTCTTAAGGATAGCGGAGTGAGGGGGTATGGGGAGAAGGCAGGAACTGGGTGCTGATTGAGAGTGATCAGCCATGATCGCATTGAATGGCGGTGCTGGCTCGAAGGGCTGAATGGCCTACTCCTGCACCTATTGTCTATTGTCTATTGACCCATATCCGTCTGAACATTTCCTATCCGTGTAACTGGCTGAGTATGTTTTTGTAAGATGCACAAATTGTTGTAAGATGCAAAAGTTGCCATTGTTTCCAGACATCATTTATAGCAAGTTGATACCACCACTAGTGATGAGTGTTTTCAGTTGACAAAGGGAACATTAATTTGAAAGTATCTGTAACCTGGAAGAAGCAAACCCAAATAGTCTGTTATTCTGTGTAGCAAAAAAAACGTCACCCATTCCTGCTCTCCCGAGATGCTGCATGACCTGCTGAGTTACTCCAGCATTGTGTGTCTACCTAGTATGTTATTCTCGTCAGGTTTGCAGGTATGTGATTAACTGCATTTCTGAAGAACATAAAGCTTAAGTCTATCATGGAATATCTAGCAAATATTTGTTCCAGCTTTAAGGGCAGCACGGTGGCGCAGCGGTAGAGTTGCTGCCTTACAGCGCCAGTGACCCGGGTTCGATGCTGACTACGGTTGCTGTCTGTACGCAGTTTGTACGTTCTCCCCGTGACCCGCGTGGGTTTTCCCCAGATGCTCTGGTTTCGCACATTCCAAAGACGTACAGGTTTGTAGCCTAATCGGCTTTGGTAAAAATGATGAATTGTTCATGGTGTGTGTAGAATAGCGTTAATGTGTGGGGACCGTTGGTCGGCGCGGCCTTGGCGGGCCGAAGGGCCTGTTTTTGTGCTGTATCTCTAAACTAAACTAAACTGGTAAATCCATTATAACGGGATGCACAAAAACAGACCATTAATTGAGTCTGTGAATGGCTAGACAGCTAGTTAGTTGGGCTACTTTAACAGGGATCAGAAGCTGATGGCACTAACTGAAGGCAGTACATCTAGGCAATAGGACTGAAGGCAGTGCATCTTGTTGAATGGTGGGTATTGAGAAGGACTGCTGCAACTCAATGGTAGATTCAAGCTCTTGGGTTTGGAGGTGGATGTATTCAAAAGATCATTGGGGAGAAAAAAAGATGATTTTCTGAGACGATTGGCATGACCTCATGCAGAATTGATAGATTCTCTGATGCAGTTGGTGAGGTGGGTGTTCATAGAATGAGTGAATACCAGGAAAGAGGCGGCTTCCCTTAAAAAGCAGGCAATGAATACCCAGCTCAGTGAGTCAACAGCTCAAGGGAACAATGGCAAAGAAAGTCAAGGCTACCATCATTGTTCCCAGAACCTGCCACAGGACAGGATGACATTTAGGGAAAATGATCTAGAATTGCCAAGGTTCTTTTGTTTCTTCTTTACACATTCCTACGTCACTTTAGCCTGATTATTATTTGTCCTTTCCTGCATCTACCTCCTTCCCTTCCAATTCTATACCAGCGGCAAAGACCGAGGTTCAGTCCTGACCTGGGGTGCTGTCTGTGTGGAGTTTAGATTTAGATTTTAGACTTAGATTTAGCGCGGAAACAGGCCCTTCGGCCCACCGAGTCCGCACCGCCCAGCGATCTTCGCACATTAACACTATCCTACACACACTAGGGACAATTAAAAAAAAAAAAAACATTTGCCCAGCCAATTAACCTACATACCTGTACGTCTTTGGAGTGTGGAAGGAAACCGAAGATCTCGGAGAAAACCCACGCAGGTTACGGGGAGAACGTACAAACTCCATACAGATGGCGACCTTAGTCAGGATCGAACCTGAGTCTCCGGCGCTGCATTCGCTGTAAGGCAGCAACTCTACCGTGCGCCACCGTGCCGCCCCATTATCCCTGTGACTGACTGATTGGGTTTCCTTCAAGTGCTCCGGTTTCCTCCCTCCCATATCTCAAAGACGTGTGGGTTTGTAGGTTAATTGACCTCGATAAAAATTGCTCTATATGCGTAAGGAGTGGATGAGAAAGTGGGATAACATAGAACTAGCGTGAATGGGTGATTGATGGCCAGCGTGGATTCAATGGGCCGAAGGGCCTATTTCCAAGCTTTCATTTTCCTCTGTTTTGCTTCAACTTCAGCTTGTGTATGTTTTCATTGGCATTTCCTTCCCTTGGCCATTCTATTGTTGATCCCTTTTATAATGGGCACTACCTCGAGCTTCTGCAGATACCTTTAAAACCACAGGTCAAGATAACACGACCCTCATTGGCACCTATAGCTCATTCGGTAGAACTCCTGCTTCTGAGCCAGGAGGTTATGGGTTCAAATCCCATTCCAATGATTTAGCCCAGCCTAATGTGGGCTAAAGCCAGCCGCATGTGGGCTAAATCATCGGCTGTGCTGAGGAAATGTGTAGGAAGGAACTGCAGATGCTGGTTCACACCGAGCATAGGCACAAAATGCTGGAGTAATTCAGCGGGACAGGCAGCATCTCTGGAGAGAAGGAATGGGTGACGTTTCGGGTCGAGACCCTTCGTCAGACTGCCAGTCTGAGGAAAGGTCTCAACCCAAAACGTCACCCATTCCTTCTCTCCAGAGATGCTGCCTGTCCCGCTGAATTACTCCAGCACTTTGTATTTATCTTCACTGTGCTGAGGGTTTGCTGCACTCTTGAAGGGACCTGCCTTTCAGAACGATTGGTAAAACCATGGCACGTCTCACGCAGCCTTGATAGATCCTTCGATATTATTTTGAATTAAAGCAAGGGAATTACCACTAGTGTCCGATCCACTATTTATTCCTCAGTCCAGGTCACTAAAACCAGATTATCCAAACCTGGTGGCCTTGCTGTTTGTGGGGGTGCGCTATCTGCCAGTTACTCTACAACCACGTGGAGCATTGATGTATCGGGTGCTTCCTTAGTGATAGGAGCAGAATTGGGCCAGTCGGCCCATCAAGTCCACTCCGCCATTCAATCATGGCTGATCTATCTCTCCCTCCTAACCCCATTCTCCTGCCTTCTCCCCATAACCCCTGACACCCGTACTAATCAAGAATCTATCTACATCTGCCTTAAAACCAAAGGTCAAGACCCTCATTGGCACCTATAGCTCATTCGGTAGAACTCCTGCTTGTGAGCCAGGAGGTTATGGGTTCAAATCCCATTCCAATGATTTAGCCCAGCCTAATGTAGGCTAAAGCCAGCCCCATGAGGGCTAAATGACTTGGCCTCCACAGGCTTCTGTGTGCTTGAAGCATGGATAAACTTACGCACAAGTGACATATTACGTATCGAAGTGTGTGTGATTATTATTGATTAATTAGGCAATCGGGTTTCATGCGAAGGATTTCTTTTCGGGGCACATCATTAGCCATGTAGTCGTTATAAAATTTGCAGCAGCATTGTTCACTGTGTGGCACCAGGGGCAAACGTTCTGCAAGGTCGAGAGATTTTTTTTGACAGCGTGCTTCCTTTTCCCTTCATTTAGTAAAGGGTAATATTACCATGATATAAATTTTAAATGCATCTGTCTTTTACATGTGCACTGTGTGATGTTATCATTAATTGTGGTCAACATCTGCTCCTGGGCACCACACTCTACGCTTTACTTTAGAGACACAGCGCGGAAACAGGCCATTCCGACCAGCGACCCCCCCACACATTGACACTAGCCTACGCACACGAGGGACAATTTACATTTCGTGCCAAGCCAATTAACCTACAAACCTGTACGTCTTTGGAGTGTGGGAGGAAACCGAAGATCTTAGAGAAAACACAGGCGGGTCACCGGGAGAACGTCCAAACTCCGTACAGACAGCACCCATAGTCGGGATTGAACCCGGGTCCTTGGCGCTGTGAGGCAGTAGCTCTACCGCTGTGCCACCGTGCCGCACACAGACGTCTCATCGTGAAATGTTGTTGTTTGTACCTCTGCTGCTACTTGATAATAATAATAATAATAATATATCCCTTTATTCGTCCCACACTGGGGAAATTTACAGTGTTACAGCAGCAAAGTGGATAGCAAGAGATCATTCATTATAAATAAAAGTAAAGACAAGGATAAATTGTATTCCTTAGCTGCTACTGTTGACTCGTCTGCTGGGAGCAGTGCTGGTTGTGCAGTCTCACAGCAGCGGGAAGGAAGGACCTCCTATATCTCTCCTTCACGCACTTGGGGTGAAGGAGTCTGTCACTGAAGGAGCTACTCAGTGCAGTGACAGCGCCCTGCATGGGGTGGGAGTCGTTGTCCAGCAGCGATGTTAACTTTGCCATCATCCTCCTCTCTCCCACCGCCTGTACTGAGGCGAGGGGGCAACCCAGGACAGAGCTGGCCTTCCTGACCAGCTTGTCGAGTCTCTTCCCCTCCGCCGCTGAGATGCTGCTGCTCCAGCAGACCACTCCATAGAAAATGGCCGATGCAACCACCGTGTTGTAGAAGGTCCTTAGGAGTGCCCCCTGCATTCCAAAGGACCTGAGGCTCCTTAGCAGATAAAGTCTGGCGATTCCCCCTTGTGGTCTGAACAAGATGTTGTCACTCACTACTTGTGTATTCATTCACTTCAAGGTCTTACCCACTTGATGCTTATTAGGTTACGGGAATCAAATTCAGGAGCACAATGCAGCTATGACCCTGGCCTGTGCTTTTAAGGATAACGCTGATCTTTACCCTGTGGGGAATTAGATCAAAATCCTCCGGTAGTCCAGGTAATTGAAGCTGTTTGGAAATATTTTAGAACAATTATGACATCAGTAAGCTGTAGGTATTTATTCACAAAATGCTGGAGTAACTCAGCAGGTCAGACTGAAGAAGGGTCTCGACCCGAAACGTCACCCATTCCTTCTCTCCCGAGATGCTGCCTGACCCGCTGAGTTACTCCAGCATTTTGTGAATAAATACCTTCGATTTGTACCAGCATCTGCAGTTATTTTTTTAATACTCAGTAAACTGTAGAGTGCATGTTGGAAATTCTCTCTTTTTTTTTTCTTCTTTTTAAAAACAAACAAACACGTTTGTTTTAGGTTAAACATAACATGCTTTGAGTGTGATGGATGCAAAAGAGGCTCATGGAGGAAGTTCTGAGCTACAGGTGAAATATCTGATAATAAAATCTGCTGCTACGTTGTTGAAGAAGAAAATCATGATTATTTATCATTTTCGCTTCACTTGTGTTGATGTTGTTTCTCCGATATTAATATCATGATGTAGTGGCTGTCAATGGAACAGGAATAACAGGCGTAAAATAAGTGTGATATTTATTTACTTATTGTGGATAATTGGGTTGTTATAGTATGTGCAATAAATCACTAAAATTGAACATTATGTCCTATATATCCTGCAAGTAAATGCGGGCTGCAAAATGGAAACATCATAGCCGTTTGCCAGTCCATTTATTTCTTTCTTTCTTTCTTTTCAATACTATTCTCGCACGATCTTCCCTCTGCATCGAGCAGAGGGAAGATCGTTATGCTGTGATTCCTTCCCAGAAGATCGTTATGCTGTGATTCCTTCCCAGGATCCTGTCCCACTCGTTTCTTTTTCAAGGTGTATTCATACATCAGAGGATCCTCTCTGTTTGCTGTGAGTCAGTGCTGTTCACTGCGAACAACACTAACACTGTGGAAAGGCATTCTGTGGTGTGCCTTACCTGAAAAAAACAATCTGCTTGTTCTGCTGATGCAATTACGTGTAGTGACTGCTAAACAAGGGGAGGGGGGGAGCTGAGGATCGCCCGAGACCATGGTAACATGATCTTGTGCAGCCACATGCCATTTGTAGATTGGATTTGATGTCTAGACGTGGCATGGGATGTCTGGTAAAGTATAGTCTTGGCCACCTTGCGATTGCCTGCCGACACTCTCTGCACATCCCCCCCCCACCCCCCACATGAAGAATGACCAAAATACCTCGGTGCTCTTTCTTAACATGGAGCGCGGAACAGTACAACACAGGAACAGGCCGAAGACAGACACAAAATTCTGGAGTAACTCAGCGGGTCAGGCAGCATCTCTGGAGAGAAGGAATGGGTGATGTTTCGGGTCGAGACCCTTCTTCAGACCCTGAAGAAGAATCTCGAGCCGAAACGTCACCTATTCCTTTTTTCCACAGGTGCTGTCTGACCCGCTGAGTTACTCCAATTTTTCGTGTCTATCTTCGGTTTAAACCAGCATCTGCAGTTCCTTCCTACACAAGAACAAGCCCTCTGGCCCACAATGTCCATGCCGATCATCATACCAAGACCATGTCTTATCTACCTGCGCATAATTCTTATCCCGGGTCTTTGGTGCTGTGAGGCAGCAGCTCTACAGCTGTGTCACTGTGGTACTTGCTTGTATGGAATAAGCTGCCAGTGAAGCTCGGACAGGTACATGGATAGGAAAGGTTGAGAGGGATATCGGCCAAATGCGGACAATGGTGTCAGCTTAGATGGGAATTCTTGTTTGGCATGGACAGGTTGGGCTGAAGGGCCTGTTAATTTATTGTATGACTTCATGACTTCAAGGCGGAGATAGATAGATTCTTGATTAGTACGAGTGTCGAGGGTTATTGGGAGAAGACAGGAGAATGGGGTCAGGAGGGAGAGATAGATCAGGCATGATTGAATGGCAGACTAGACTTGATGGGCCGAATGGCCTAATTCTGCTCCTGGAACTTATGACTTCTTAGTGACCAACATCAGGATAATCCTCAAATGGTTGGTATGCCTATTACCTGGAAGGGTTTAAAATAGAACATTAACGAGGAGAAGGAAGTGACGGGGAAGAGGCGTTAAGTGCGGGATCTCCATTATTTGGAGAGTTGGTGTTAATGGAGGGTAACATGGTCTTGAGGTCGGCTGGGGGAGGCACCCCTACCCCGGGAACGAGGGCTGAAGAGAGCCGGGCGTGGAGAGGGACGACCAAAATGGAGGTGACGGCTGCCAAGCGCTTTTGTAGCCATCTGCAGCTGGGACTGTAAAATGGTGCCTCTTGCATTATGGACTCAGTGGGCTGTTCCTTACTGACTATTCTTGCTATTGAGGGCGTGCAGCGTAGGTTTTCTAGGTTAATTCCCGGAATGGCGGGACTGTCATATGTTGAAAGACTGGAGCGACTAGGCTTGTATACACTGGGATTTAGAAGGATGAGAGGAGATCTTATCGAAACGTATAAGATTATTAAGGGGTTGGACACGTTAGAGGCAGGAAACATGTTGGGGGAGTCCAGAACAAGGAGCCACAGTTTAAGAATAAGGGGTAGGCCATTTAGAACTGAGATGAGGAAAAACTTTTTCAGTCGGAGAGTTGTGAATCTGTGGAATTCTCTGCCTCAGAAGGCAGTGGAGGCCAATTCTCTGAATGCATTCAAGAGAGAGCTAGATAGAGCTCTTAAGGATAGCGGAGTCAGGGGGTATGGAGAGAAGGCAGGAACGGGGTACTGATTGAGAATGATCAGCCATGATCACATTGAATGGCGGTGCTGGCTCGAAGGGCCGAATGGCCTCCTCCTGCACCTATTGTCTACTGCACGGTGATTGTGCTTCTGTGCGGGGACAGTTTTGCTGATCTGTATGCCAAAGATGTATTTCACTGTTGCCTGGTATACGTGACAAAAAAAGAGACTATTGGCCATTGAACGTTGAGCCAATGTAGAGGGAACCAGTTGGATTGGAGAATAACACACAGAGAGGGATTAGCAACAGCACTGAGAGGCGTTAAACACTGACGTGAAGCTTTACATTCATGGGATGAGGAACCACTGCATATCTCCCATAATCCTCCAGGTACTCTGCTCTACCAGGTTTGGGACTTGTTTGAATCACTCATCATCCAAACCCTTCAGTCTGCAGAAGGGTCTCGACCCGAAACGTAGCCCATTCCTTCTCTCCAGAGATGCTGCCTGCCCCGCTGAGTTACTCCAGCTTTTTAATTAAATCTTCGGTTTAAACCAGCATCTGCAGTTCCTTCCCGCAGGTATGCAAAGAGTCGCCACATAAAGGGCGCCGACAAAGTTACAAAGGATCCCGCGGCAGGTCCTCTTTTGCCCTGCCCCCTCTCCACCTTCTTCCCCCCCCCCCCCCCCCACGGCGGTCCTCCCAGGCCTCTTCCTTGGTTCCCAGCAGCATTGGTAAAGTAGGCAGTGGAAAAACTATCATAACTAACCCCCCAATGCAGCTTTTCAGAATTTATCTTTAAATATTCAGAGTGAAAATTAAAAACTTTGGGACATGTTTAGATTTTAGATTTAGAGATACAGCACAGAAACGAGCCCTTCGGCCCGCCGGGTCTGTGCCGCCCAGCGATCCCCGCACATTAACACTATCCTACACCCACTAGGGACAATTTTTACATTTGCCCAGCCAATTAACCTACAAACCTGTACGTCTTTGGAGTGTGGGAGGAAACCGAAGATCTCGGAGAAAACCCACGCAGATCACGGGGAGAACGTACAAACTCCGTACAGACGGCGCCCGTAGTCAGGATCGAACCTGAGTCACCGGCGCTGCATTCGCTGTAAGGCAGCAACTCTACAGCTGCGCCACCGTGTTGGCCGGTGTGGTCAAGTTGGGCCGAAGGGTTTGTTTCGGCACTGTATCACTCTATGACTCTGACTCCCAATTGCCTTGTAACCTCTGAATATATTTTTATGCATCACCAAATGCTGTGTTTGAGAGGCATTTAGACACACTTAAATTGACAAGATATAGATGGATATGGCACTAATGAGAGTAAACGGGGTTAATGTGGACGAAAAGGTTAGCATGGACATGGTCGGCTGAAGGGCGTGTTTCTGTGCTGTATGTCTCTGTGATCTATTTATTGGCAGAATAAATGTCATTTAATTTTTATTTTAAATTTCGGTTTTTGCGATTCTTTCGATTTAAAAATAAATAAATAAAATAAATAAATTTGTTCTGGCTTGGAATCCTCGGCCACTCTTGTACAAAGGGCAGAACTTCAAATGGGTGCTTGTACAGAAGCTTCCAAATGCAGAATGCACAACCTCTCCTGGTGTTCCCTTGTTAAAACAATAATGTATGTAACATGTGCACATATTTGAAATGCCAACAGGATTCAAGGAGCATCGAAATATGAGAGTTAGCTTTGGCCATAGTACACTCGGTTTGATTAATGACTTTTCTGAACAGATTGTCAACATTTGTTTACACATTTGTAGTTAGCTGGTAACAGATTAAACACGACAAATCCTTCAATCCTATGCTACTATCTATATATATTACTGAAACACTCTGTCCGTGTGTATGCGTGTTTATGCACACCATAACTTTGGTGCTTCGCACAGCCAAAACGGTACACCGTAGTGCCACAATTTTTGCACCACCTTACTCACCATTATCCCGGGCATATTATGTAACAAGTCTCATTCAAATTGAAGCTACATTTTTAAAGCTACAGCCATTTTAAAGTTTAAAAATTCACTTTCTAACCCATTTCCTGAAACTCCTCAGCGTATAACGTCACAATGCTCCACGTTCCACTTCATTTGCTCCTCACTCGCCAAAACAAGATGGCCGCCGCCCGCCCGTGCTCAGTCGTCCCCTCGGGCCTCGCGCCTCTCACCCGGCCCTGCCCCGGCAGAGACTCGCGCATCGGCAGTCAGCCTTGAACGCACGGGCACTGCTAAGTGCCTTTCGCAGCCAACGGCTCCATGGAGGGGAGTGGGCGTGGCGGCCGACTGGGTGGAAGGGAGGGTGGGGGTAGTGGGTGGGGGGGGGAGGAGGGAGATAGTGGGGAGAGGGGGGAGAAGAGAGAGAGTGGGGGGAGGGGGCAGTGGGGGAGGGGAAACTGGGGGTGGGGGGGACAGTGGGGGGCAGGAGAGAGTGGGGGTGGGGGAGGGAGGTGGGGATCAGGAGAGGGGGAGGGGGGAATGGGGGTGGAGGGAATGGGGGTGGAGGGAATGGGGGTGGAGGGAATGGGGGTGGAGGGAATGGGGGTGGAGGGAATGGGGATGGAGGGAATGGGGATGGAGGCAGGGCTATGGGGGTGGGGTAGGGGGGATGGAATGGGTCAGTAGGGGGAGGAGGGGGGGTGTTGAGGGTGCTACACCAATACAGGAGAGGCTTTGAGTCCAGGACTCACTCAGTGACGACACCCTCTCCCCTTCCCTGCCCCCCTCTACGAGCAATGGGCCCACTTGGTCTAGTGCATTCTAAATCTGGGAGGCTTGGAGGTGAATACATCAGCTATGGATTTCTCATTTCAGTGGGTGCCAAGGTTTTTGTCTTGCAGCCGATCTCAGCTTGGAACATTTAAGAATGGAATATTCCCTACTTGGTTTGGTTTAGTTTAGTTTAGAGATACCGTGCTGAAACAGGCCCTTCAACCCATCAAGTCCTCTGCAACCAGCATTCCCCGTACGCAAGCACTATCCTACACACTAGGGACAAGTTACAATTTTCACCAAAGCCAAATTAACATGACATTCAAATGCCTGCATTAATAGAAGCACAGAAGAATTAATATATCAGATTGCTGGTTTATTGTAACGATAGATTCAAAAAGCTGCAGTAACTCAGCGGGTCAGGCAGCATCTGGAGAAAAGGAATAGGTGACGTTTTGGGTCGAGACCCTTCTTCAGACTTGGTGTGATGGGTGCTTTGATTGTTTGCCCATGTTAGTATTACGATGTTTACAAAGTTTTAGTGTTAAAAATAATTGCGGTTTAGTCATTTTAAAGTTGCAGTTTATGTCATTATTTATATCTGTCAGGGTGGATTCCTAAAACATATGTCAGTCATATGTACAGTATTTAGTAATAAAATTAATTCATGGATTTCACTCTGAAAATTTAAAGCACTGTTGCTTACAGTTCTAAATAAATTGGCTATTGCTTTGA
Organism: Rhinoraja longicauda; assembly: GCF_053455715.1. NCBI lineage: Eukaryota > Metazoa > Chordata > Chondrichthyes > Rajiformes > Arhynchobatidae > Rhinoraja > Rhinoraja longicauda. Next base: position 6,305,186 of record NC_135978.1, read on the forward strand.
AGTGGCTAAAAGTTAATTAATTCACATTTTAACCAAATCTCATAAGCCTTGAAAGGCAGCAAATATTAACATAGAGAGAGGTAATCTATGTCCAAGTGAAAATTCTTGATCTGCAAATTTAAATTGTGGGCGTTAATGTATTCAGAATAAATGCCTCAGTACCTTCATTAAAAGACATAGAACAAAGGAATTTCATAGACACAGTTTAAGCAATCATGCATTAAAATCTCCACTTTGCAATTAAAAACAGTGGGAGAAAATAAATTCAACAGGCAATTGAATTGCAGAGACATTCCCACTAATAAACGGCACATCCGCCTTCATGGGCCACGTTAACAGTATTTCCTTTATTGAGATTAAATAATCAAATGATTTGGACTAGTCACTCAGTCTCACTTTATGTTTAAAATGCATTTGTAGTACTAATTGCCAGACATTGATAACAATTTGCATTTATTTTGCACTTTTATGGCAGCAAAACTTTCCAAAGGTGTTTTGCCAGAGCATTATCAAACAGAATTTAACAATGCGTTAGGGCGGCACGGTGGCGCAGCGGTAGAATTGCTGCCTTGCAGCGCCAGAGACCCGAGTTTGATCCTGACTATGGGCGCTTGTCTGTACAAAGTTTGTACGCTCTCCCCGTGACCTGCTCGGGTTTTCTCCAGGAGCTCCGGTTTCCCCCCGCACTCCAAAGAAGTACAGGTTTGTAAGCTGATTGGCTTGGTATCATTGTAAATTGTCCCTAGTGCGTGTCGGATAGTGTTAATGTGCGGGGATAGCTGGTCAGTGCTTCGGACTCGGTGGGCCGAAGGGCCTGTTTCCGCGCAGCATCTCTAAACTAATAAATTAAACAATAGGAACGTATTGGGGAAGATGATTAAAGGTTTAGACTGAAATGTTCAATTGCTGTTTTAAATATCAATGGTAAGGACGGGCCTCCAGTTGGAAGAAACATATTTAATATACACATGTTGATCTTCAATGGGGCCTGAGTGGGGAAGAGTGGGGAAAGGTTTGCTGCGTGTCCATGATCTAAGCTGAGGAAAGACATTCTTGCCATAGAGGGAGTACAGAGAAGGTTCACCAGATTGGTTCCTGGGATGGCAAGACTTTCATATGAAAAAAGACTGGATAGACTCGGCTTGTACTCGCTGGAATTTAGAAGATTGAGGGGGGATCTTATAGAAACTTACAAAATTCTTAAGGGGTTGGACAGGCTAGATGCAGGAAGATTGTTCCCGATGATGGGGAAGTCCAGAACAAGGGGTCACAGTTTAAGGATAAGGGGGAAGTCTTTTAGGACCGAGATGAGAAAGTTTTTTTTCACACAGAGAGTGGTGAATCTGTGGAAATACTCTGCCACAGAAGGTAGTTGAGGCCAGTTCGTTGGCTATATTTAAGAGGGAGTTAGATGTGGCCCTTGTGGCTAAAGGGATCAGGGGGTATGGAGAGAAGGCAGGTACAGGATACTGAGTTGGATGATCATATTGAATGGCAGTGCAGGCTCGAAGGGCCGAATGGCCTACTCCTGCACCTATTTTCTGTGTTTCTATGATGGCGGTCAGCATGGGCGGCACGGTAGCGCAGCGGTAGAGTTGCTGCTTTACAGCGAATGCAGCGCCGGAGACTCAGGTTCGACCCTGACTACGGGTGCTGTACTGTAAGGAGTTTGTACGTTCTCCCCGTGACCTGCGTGGGTTTTCTCCGAGATCTTCGGTTTCCTCCCACACTCCAAAGACGTACAGGTATGTAGGTTAATTGGCTGGGTAAATGTAAGAAATTGTCCCTAGTGGGTGTAGGATAGTGTTAATGTGCGGGGATCGCTGGGCGGCACGGACTTGGTGGGCCGAAAAGGCCTGTTTCCGGCTGTATATATATGATGATATGATATTACAAGGAGTGAGAAAAGGAGATATTTCCACTTTTCTTGTGCCGGCATCTTTTTCTTTGGCAGTTCCTCGGGATCTGGAACGACTTGCTTCCACTCCAGTTCTGTAGGATCTGAGATGATTGTTGAGGCCAGTGTTGTGACTCTGATGTCCCTAGGCGCGGGACAGGATGGGCCGAGTGGGTAGTTTGTGAACTGGTGCATTCCGTCTGCCATTTGCATTTGGGTTTCTGAAGAATGGACTGAACATATTCCAAGCTATCCAAAATGTTCCTTTTCCACTCTCGGTGATCAAGTGAACAGTGACCAGAGTCCGTGGAGATGCTGCACTTTTAGTTTAGTTTAGAGATACAGCGCGGATACGGGCCCTTCGGTCCACCGAGTCCGCGCCGACCAGCGATCCCCACACACTAACGCTACCCCACACACACTAGGGCCAATTTTACATTTATCCCAAGCCGTTTAACCTACAGACCTGTACGTCTTTGGAGTGTGGGAGGAAACAGACGATCTCGGAGAAAACCCACGCAGGTCTCGGGGAGAACGTACAAACTCCGTGCAGTACAGCACCTGTAGTCAGGATCAAACCCGGGTCTCTGGCGCTGTAAGGCAGCAACTCTACCGCTGCACCATCTTTTAGATTTTGAGAACATCTTTGAATTTTTTGCGACTGTCCTTCAAGCAAACTCTTCCCCTGATAGAGTGTGGAATAAAGTGTTTGACTCAGCAGTCCAGTGCCAAGTACATGATTGCAGAGGAGCCCAAAGGTAGTTGCGATGTAGGACTCCATTGTGCTTATTCCTTTAGCTGGAAATCTCTTCTAGAGGTACTCGCCTGTTGCTGGGATCCATCTCCCAAATTCCCAGGTGTTGGTGACCTGACAACCCAACGTTAACACCTGGGTATGACACCGCCCACTGATGCCATGGGCATTTTGTCCCATTTGGCATGAAGTGGCACAGCTGGTAGAACCACTGCCTTTCGGCACCAGAGACTCGGGTTCGATCCTGACCTCTGGTGATGTCTGTGTGGAGTTTGCACGTTCTCTCTGTGACCACGTGGGTTTCATAGAAACATAGAAACATAGAAAATAGGTGCAGGAATAGGCCATTCGGCCCTTCGAGCCTGCACCGCCATTCAATGTTCTTGCTATGGAGGGCGTGCAGCGTAGGTTCACTAGGTTAATTCCCGGAATGGCGGGACTGTCGTATGTTGAAAGGCTGGAGCGATTGGGCTTGTATACACTGGAATTTAGAAGGATGAGGGGGGATCTTATTGAAACATATAAGATAATTAGGGGATTGGACACATTAGAGGCAGGAAACATGTTCCCAATGTTGGGGGAGTCCAGAACAAGGGGCCACAGTTTAAGAATAAGGGGTAGGCCATTTAGAATGGAGATGAGGAAGAACTTTTTCAGTCAGAGAGTGGTGAAGGTGTGGAATTCTCTGCCTCAGAAGGCAGTGGAGGCCAGTTCGTTGGATGCTTTCAAGAGAGATCTGGATAGAGCTCTTAAGGATAGCGGAGTGAGGGGGTATGGGGAGAAGGCAGGAACGGGGTACTGATTGAGAGTGATCAGCCATGATCGCATTGAATGGCGGTGCTGGCTCGAAGGGCTGAATGGCCTACTCCTGCACCTATTGTCTATTGTCAATATGATCATGGCTGATCATCCAGCTCAGTAACCTGTACCTGCCTTCTCTCCATACCCCCTGATCTCTTTAGCCACAAGGGCCACATCTAACTCCCTCTTAAATATAGCCAATGAACTGGCCTCAACTACCTTCTGTGGCAGAGAATTCCACAGACTCACCACTCTCTGTGTGAAGAAATGTTTTCTCATCTCGGTTCCAAAAGACTTCCCCCTTATCCTTAAGCTGTGACCCCTGGTTCTGGACTTCCCCAACATCGGGAACAATCTTCCCGCATCTAGCCTCTCCAACCCCTTAAGAATTTTATATGTTTCTATAAGATCCCCCCTCAGTCTTCTAAATTCCAGC